>NW_028276540.1:15000-40000 GCF_052056855.1 Sturnus vulgaris
ACATGTTGCCCTCTGCCGGCCGGCCTAATGCTGGGTAGACCTGTTGCCCTCGGCCGGCCTTTGGACGTGGCGGCCTAATGCTGGGTAGACCTGTTGCCCTCGGCCGGCCTTTGGACGTGGCGGCCTAATGCTGGGTAGACCTGTTGCCCTCGGCCGGCCTTTGGACGTGGCGGCCGAATGCTGGGTAGACCTGTTGCCCTCGGCCGGCCTTTGGACGTGGCGGCCGAATGCTGGGTAGACCTGTTGCCCTCGGCCGGCCTTTGGACGTGGCGGCCTAATGCTGGTTAGACCTGTTGCCCTCGGCCGGCCTTTGTACCTGACGGCCGAATGCTGGGTAGACCTGTTGCCCTCGGCCTGCCGTTTTACCGGCCGGCCTAATGCTGAGTAGACCTGTTGCCCTCTGCCGGCCGTGTTACCGGCCGGCCTAATGCTGGGTAGACCTGTTGCCCTCGGCCGGCCTTTGGACGTGGCGGCCTAATGCTGGGTAGACCTGTTGCCCTCGGCCGGCCTTTGTACCTGACGGCCGAATGCTGGGTAGACATGTTGCCCTCTGCCGGCCGGCCTAATGCTGGGTAGACCTGTTGCCCTCGGCCGGCCTTTGGACGTGGCGGCCGAATGCTGGGTAGACCTGTTGCCCTCGGCCGGCCTTTGGACGTGGCGGCCGAATGCTGGGTAGACCTGTTGCCCTCGGCCGGCCTTTGGACGTGGCGGCCGAATGCTGGGTAGACCTGTTGCCCTCGGCCGGCCTTTGGACGTGGCGGCCGAATGCTGGGTAGACCTGTTGCCCTCGGCCGGCCTTTGGACGTGGCGGCCTAATGCTGGTTAGACCTGTTGCCCTCGGCCGGCCTTTGTACCTGACGGCCGAATGCTGGGTAGACCTGTTGCCCTCGGCCTGCCGTTTTACCGGCCGGCCTAATGCTGAGTAGACCTGTTGCCCTCTGCCGGCCGTGTTACCGGCCGGCCTAATGCTGGGTAGACCTGTTGCCCTCGGCCGGCCTTTGGACGTGGCGGCCTAATGCTGGGTAGACCTGTTGCCCTCGGCCGGCCTTTGTACCTGACGGCCGAATGCTGGGTAGACATGTTGCCCTCTGCCGGCCGGCCTAATGCTGGGTAGACCTGTTGCCCTCGGCCGGCCTTTGGACGTGGCGGCCTAATGCTGGGTAGACCTGTTGCCCTCGGCCGGCCTTTGGACGTGGCGGCCGAATGCTGGGTAGACCTGTTGCCCTCGGCCGGCCTTTGGACGTGGCGGCCTAATGCTGGGTAGACCTGTTGCCCTCGGCCGGCCTTTGGACGTGGCGGCCGAATGCTGGGTAGACCTGTTGCCCTCGGCCGGCCTTTGGACGTGGCGGCCTAATGCTGGTTAGACCTGTTGCCCTCGGCCGGCCTTTGTACCTGACGGCCGAATGCTGGGTAGACCTGTTGCCCTCGGCCTGCCGTTTTACCGGCCGGCCTAATGCTGAGTAGACCTGTTGCCCTCTGCCGGCCGTGTTACCGGCCGGCCTAATGCTGGGTAGACCTGTTGCCCTCGGCCGGCCTTTGGACGTGGCGGCCTAATGCTGGGTAGACCTGTTGCCCTCGGCCGGCCTTTGTACCTGACGGCCGAATGCTGGGTAGACCTGTTGCCCTCGGCCGGCAGTGTTACCGGCCGGCCTAATGCTGGGTAGACCTGTTGCCCTCGGCCGGCCTTTGTACCTGACGGCCGAATGCTGGGTAGACCTGTTGCCCTCGGCCGGCCTTTGTACGTGGCAGCCTAATGCTGGGTAGACCTGTTGCCCTCGGCCGGCCTTTGTACCTGACGGCCGAATGCTGGGTAGACCTGTTGCCCTCTGCCGGCCGGCCTAATGCTGGGTAGACCTGTTGCCCTCGGCCGGCCTTTGGACGTGGCGGCCTAATGCTGGGTAGACCTGTTGCCCTCGGCCGGCCTTTGGACGTGGCGGCCGAATGCTGGGTAGACCTGTTGCCCTCGGCCGGCCTTTGGACGTGGCGGCCTAATGCTGGGTAGACCTGTTGCCCTCGGCCGGCCTTTGGACGTGGCGGCCTAATGCTGGGTAGACCTGTTGCCCTCGGCTGGCCTTTGGACGTGGCGGCCGAATGCTGGGTAGACCTGTTGCCCTCGGCCGGCCTTTGGACGTGGCGGCCTAATGCTGGGTAGACCTGTTGCCCTCGGCCGGCCTTTGGACGTGGCGGCCTAATGCTGGGTAGACCTGTTGCCCTCGGCCGGCAGTGTTACCGGCCGGCCTAATGCTGGGTAGACCTGTTGCCCTCGGCCCGCCGTGTTACCGGCCAGCCGAATGCTGGGTAGACCTGTTGCCCTCGGCCGGCCTTTGTACCTGACGGCCGAATGCTGGGTAGACCTGTTGCCCTCTGCCGGCCGTCTTTCCGGCTGGCCTAATGCTGGGTAGACCTGTTGCCCTCGGCCGGCCCTGGTACCGGCCGGCATAATGCTGGGTAGACCTGTTGCCCTCGGCCGGTCTTTGTCTGTGGCCGCCCGCGGCGTGGTAGTCCTGTTACCGTCGGCCGGCCTTGCAGCCCGGCCGCCGCGCGATGGCGCCCCGTCTCTTCCATCGGACGCGCGGCCCCCTTGTCGTCTCTGCAGCGGCGAGCACGCCTTCGGCGGTCGGCCTGCACGTCCGGCATGACCGCGGGCACTGGCAGCCCAGCAGGCAGCCCTGCTCTCGCGTCTTCTTCCCCCCGGCGAAAGGCGGGGCGTGAAGGCGGGCGACTTTCGGTCCCAGCCGTGCCCAGGTGTCCCTGCCGGCTCCGTGCGCCAGCATCCACTGGCGAGCTCCGCCGGCCTCTTCCCCAGCCGCGGCCCCTGTCCGCTCCGCCGTCATGGTGCCGGCACCCCACTTCCCCAAGCGCTCCCCGACAGGAGCAGGCAGCGTTGTCGCGCCCCCTCCCCGTGCTCGAATGGACCGCGGCCCTGCTCCGGGCTTCATTTCTGCAGCGCGCTCGCTCGCTCGCTCGCTCGCGCGCTCCCTCCCTCCCCCCCCCCTCCCCCCTCCCCCCGGCCGCCCACCCGCCGCGCTGCCGCCCTGCCGCAGGCTTGAGCGGCGCCGGGGCGGAGGAGGAAGGAACGCCACCCAAGCAAAAGGCTCCGAGAAAGCTGAACAGAGAGCTTCTTTGGCCAGGGACAGACGGCGCCAATCATCCCGCCGCCATCCCTGCTTGTGCACCAGGCTCTCCGCCTGCCGACCTCGGCATCAGCCTCCCGCCGCCGCCGTGTAAACTGCCCGGTGGGACCGTGGGCGGGGGCAGGAAGAGGCTGAAAGTGCTGCCAGGGAGGCTGATGGCGGAGGGCGGGGTCGCCCCCAACCGACAATGGGCAGGGCCCGAGGCAGTCTGAAAGCGCTGCCAGGGAGGCTGATGGCGGAGGGCGGGGTCGCCCCCAACCGACAATGGGCAGGGCACGAGACCGTCTGAAAGCGCTGCCAGGGAGGCTGAGGGCGGGGGGCGGGGCGCCCCCAACCGACAATGGGCAGGGCCCGAGGCAGTCTGAAAGCGCTGCCAGGGAGGCTGAGGGCGGGGGGCGGGGCGCCCCCAGCCGACAATGGGCAGGGGCCCGAGAGAGTCTGAAAGCGCTGCCAGGGAGGCTGACGGCGGGGGGCAGGGCGCCCCCAGCCGACAATGGGCAGGGGCGGGGAAAGTCTGAAAGCGCTGCATGGGAGGTTGATGGCGGAGGGCGGGCTCGCCCCCAGCGTTAATGGGTGGCTGCGGAAGACGGGGCAGGGACAGGGAGAGGGCAGGCGGCTTCGTGCCGGCCCCGGGCGCCTCGACAGCGAGCCCTCACGGCCCCCCAAACCCGCGCCGAGGCCCCAAGAGCTCTGCAGACCTTCCGCGGAAGAACCGGCCCGAAAGCGGCCACCCGCTTGCCGACGGCGGCGCCGGTCGCCTCGATGCAGCCGCCTCCGTGGGGCGGGAAGGGGCAGGGCGAGTTGTGCCAGGGCGCGGCGGCTTTGGGCCGAGTTTCGCTGCACGTACGTGCTTCCCCTGGCTGTGCTGCGGCCCGTGAGGTTCTGTTTTGTGGGGGGGGGGGGCTCTGTAGGTAGGGTCTCTGGGGGACGGGGGAGGAGGCGTGGGGTAGGGAGGACGCCGTTTGGGGGGGTCAGTGTGTCAGCAGGGCGAGAACCGGGCACAGGCCCTCCGTCAGCTCGGCTGTGGGCCCAAAGGGATCACAAATAAGATTTGGCAAGAGTTTTGTTTTCCGGAAAAGATTTTCTTTCCGAGTAAATAGAAGAGGCAATCATTCAAAAAAGGCAAAGAGGAAATGAAACAAATCAAATCAAATCAAATCAAAACAAAACAAAACAAAACAAAACGAAATAAAATAAAATAATAAAATGAAATGAAAAGAAATGAAATGAAATGATGAAATAAAATGTTGTCGAAAATATGTCTTGGTCTTGAAATCGATTCTGCCGGGCGGGGCAAGGCTGCTGGAGCACTTGGGCTCCGGAGCGTTAAGAGGCTGTGGGGTTTCCCCGGCTCCGAGATGGTACAAGGATGCCTCGTCTACCCGGATCCGCGAAACGTGGCCCGTCCCGCGGCGGCCAGGTCGACGCGGCTCCGGGGCCGGTGGCGTGGGACCGCCGTCGCCGGCGAAGGCGCAGCGGCGGCGGCCGTGGCCGCGACGACCAGGTCTACACGACTCCGGGAAACTTGGCCGGTCCCGCGGCGGCCAGGTCTACTGGGCTCCGGGATGGGCGGCCGCCGTGGCCGCGGCGACCAGGTCTACCCGCCTCCGGGACCGGCGGCGTGGGTCCGCCGTCGAGGGCGAGGGCGCTGCGACGGCCGCGGCGACCGGGTCTACCTAGCTCCGGTGCGACCCGGGCTGCGTGCAGCATGGCGAAGGTAGACCTGTGGTCCGCATCACGGCGTGGGCAGACCTGGTGTCCGCAGCATGGAGCGGGTAGACATGTTGTCCGCCGCATGGAGTGGGTAGACCTGTTGTCCGCGTAATGGAGTAGTTAGACCTGGTGTCCGCAGCTTGGAGTGGGTAGACCTGTTGTCCGCAGCAAGCCGTGGGTAGACCTGGTGTCCGCAGCATGCCCTGGGTAGACCTGGTGTCCGCAGCTTGGTAGACCTGTTGCCCGTTTCATGGCTGGGTAGACCTGGTGTCCGCAGCAAGCCGTGGGTAGACCTGGTGTCCGCAGCTTGGTAGACCTGTTGCCCGATTCATGGCTGGGTAGACCTGGTGTCCGCAGCAAGCCGTGGGTAGACCTGGTGTCCGCAGCTTGGTAGACCTGTTGCCCGATTCATGCCTGGGTAGACCTGTTGTCCGCAGCATTGAGTTGGTAGACCTGGTGTCCGCAGCATGCCCTGGGTAGACCTGGTGTCCGCAGCTTGGTAGACCTGTTGCCCGTTTCATGGCTGGGTAGACCTGGTGTCCGCAGCTTGGTAGACCTGTTGCCCGTTTCATGGCTGGGTAGACCTGGTGTCCGCAGCAAGCCGTGAGTAGACCTGTTGCCCGGTTCATGGCTGGGTAGACCTGGTGTCCGCAGCATGCCCTGGGTAGACCTGGTGTCCGCAGCTTGGTAGACCTGTTGCCCGTTTCATGGCTGGGTAGACCTGTTGTCCGCAGCAAGCCGTGAGTAGACCTGTTGCCCGTTTCATGGCTGGGTAGACCTGGTGTCCGCAGCTTGGTAGACCTGTTGCCCGTTTCATGGCTGGGTAGACCTGTTGTCCGCAGCATTGAGTGGGTAGACCTGTTGCCCGTTTCATGGCTGGGTAGACCTGTTGTCCGCAGCAAGCCGTGGGTAGACCTGGTGTCCGCAGCTTGGTAGACCTGTTGCCCGTTTCATGGCTGGGTAGACCTGTTGTCCGCAGCATTGAGTTGGTAGACCTGGTGTCCGCTACATACCCTGGGTAGACCTGGTGTCCGCAGCTTGGTAGACCTGTTGCCCGTTTCATGGCTGGGTAGACCTGGTGTCCGCAGCATTGAGTTGGTAGACCTGGTGTCCGCAGCATGCCCTGGGTAGACCTGGTGTCCGCAGCTTGGTAGACCTGTTGCCCGATTCATGGCTGGGTAGACCTGGTGTCCGCAGCAAGCCGTGAGTAGACCTGTTGCCCGTTTCATGGCTGGGTAGACCTGGTGTCCGCAGCATGCCCTGGGTAGACCTGGTGTCCGCAGCTTGGTAGACCTGTTGCCCGTTTCATGGCTGGGTAGACCTGTTGTCCGCAGCAAGCCGTGAGTAGACCTGTTGCCCGTTTCATGGCTGGGTAGACCTGGTGTCCGCAGCATGCCCTGGGTAGACCTGGTGTCCGCAGCTTGGTAGACCTGTTGCCCGTTTCATGGCTGGGTAGACCTGGTGTCCGCAGCAAGCCGTGGGTAGACCTGGTGTCCGCAGCTTGGTAGACCTGTTGCCCGTTTCATGGCTGGGTAGACCTGGTGTCCGCAGCATTGAGTTGGTAGACCTGGTGTCCGCAGCAAGCCGTGGGTAGACCTGGTGTCCGCAGCTTGGTAGACCTGTTGCCCGTTTCATGGCTGGGTAGACCTGTTGTCCGCAGCATTGAGTTGGTAGACCTGTTGCCCGTTTCATGGCTGGGTAGACCTGGTGTCCGCAGCTTGGTAGACCTGTTGCCCGTTTCATGGCTGGGTAGACCTGGTGTCCGCAGCAAGCCGTGAGTAGACCTGGTGCCCGTTTCATGGCTGGGTAGACCTGTTGTCCGCAGCAAGCCGTGGGTAGACCTGGTGTCCGCAGCTTGGTAGACCTGTTGCCCGATTCATGGCTGGGTAGACCTGTTGTCCGCAGCATTGAGTGGGTAGACCTGGTGTCCGCAGCATGCCCTGGGTAGACCTGGTGTCCGCAGCTTGGTAGACCTGTTGCCCGTTTCATGGCTGGGTAGACCTGGTGTCCGCAGCAAGCCGTGGGTAGACCTGGTGTCCGCAGCATGCCCTGGGTAGACCTGGTGTCCGCAGCTTGGTAGACCTGTTGCCCGTTTCATGGCTGGGTAGACCTGTTGTCCGCAGCATTGAGTTGGTAGACCTGTTGCCCGTTTCATGGCTGGGTAGACCTGGTGTCCGCAGCAAGCCGTGAGTAGACCTGTTGCCCGTTTCATGGCTGGGTAGACCTGGTGTCCGCAGCATGCCCTGGGTAGACCTGGTGTCCGCAGCTTGGTAGACCTGTTGCCCGTTTCATGGCTGGGTAGACCTGTTGTCCGCAGCAAGCCGTGGGTAGACCTGGTGTCCGCAGCATGCCCTGGGTAGACCTGGTGTCCGCAGCTTGGTAGACCTGTTGCCCGTTTCATGGCTGGGTAGACCTGTTGTCCGCAGCAAGCCGTGGGTAGACCTGGTGTCCGCAGCATGCCCTGGGTAGACCTGGTGTCCGCAGCTTGGTAGACCTGTTGCCCGTTTCATGGCTGGGTAGACCTGTTGTCCGCAGCAAGCCGTGAGTAGACCTGTTGCCCGTTTCATGGCTGGGTAGACCTGGTGTCCGCAGCATGCCCTGGGTAGACCTGGTGTCCGCAGCTTGGTAGACCTGTTGCCCGTTTCATGGCTGGGTAGACCTGTTGTCCGCAGCAAGCCGTGGGTAGACCTGGTGTCCGGAGCTTGGTAGACCTGTTGCCCGATTCATGCCTGGGTAGACCTGTTGTCCGCAGCATTGAGTGGGTAGACCTGGTGTCCGCAGCATGCCCTGGGTAGACCTGTTGTCCGCAGCTTGGTAGACCTGTTGCCCGTTTCATGGCTGGGTAGACCTGTTGTCCGCAGCAAGCCGTGAGTAGACCTGTTGCCCGTTTCATGGCTGGGTAGACCTGGTGTCCGCAGCATGCCCTGGGTAGACCTGGTGTCCGCAGCTTGGTAGACCTGTTGCCCGTTTCATGGCTGGGTAGACCTGGTGTCCGCAGCAAGCCGTGGGTAGACCTGGTGTCCGCAGCATGCCCTGGGTAGACCTGGTGTCCGCAGCTTGGTAGACCTGTTGCCCGTTTCATGGCTGGGTAGACCTGGTGTCCGCAGCAAGCCGTGGGTAGACCTGGTGTCCGCAGCTTGGTAGACCTGTTGCCCGATTCATGCCTGGGTAGACCTGTTGTCCGCAGCATTGAGTGGGTAGACCTGGTGTCCGCAGCATGCCCTGGGTAGACCTGGTGTCCGCAGCTTGGTAGACCTGTTGCCCGTTTCATGGCAGGGTAGACCTGTTGTCCGCAGCAAGCCGTGAGTAGACCTGTTGCCCGTTTCATGGCTGGGTAGACCTGGTGTCCGCAGCAAGCCGTGGGTAGACCTGGTGTCCGCAGCTTGGTAGACCTGTTGCCCGTTTCATGGCTGGGTAGACCTGTTGTCCGCAGCAAGCCGTGGGTAGACCTGGTGTCCGCAGCTTGGTAGACCTGTTGCCCGATTCATGCCTGGGTAGACCTGTTGTCCGCAGCATTGAGTGGGTAGACCTGGTGTCCGCAGCATGCCCTGGGTAGACCTGTTGTCCGCAGCTTGGTAGACCTGTTGCCCGTTTCATGGCTGGGTAGACCTGTTGTCCGCAGCAAGCCGTGAGTAGACCTGTTGCCCGTTTCATGGCTGGGTAGACCTGGTGTCCGCAGCATGCCCTGGGTAGACCTGGTGTCGGCAGCTTGGTAGACCTGTTGCCCGTTTCATGGCTGGGTAGACCTGGTGTCCGCAGCAAGCCGTGGGTAGACCTGGTGTCCGCAGCATGCCCTGGGTAGACCTGGTGTCCGCAGCTTGGTAGACCTGTTGCCCGTTTCATGGCTGGGTAGACCTGGTGTCCGCAGCAAGCCGTGGGTAGACCTGGTGTCCGCAGCATGCCCTGGGTAGACCTGGTGTCCGCAGCTTGGTAGACCTGTTGCCCGTTTCATGGCTGGGTAGACCTGTTGTCCGCAGCAAGCCGTGGGTAGACCTGGTGTCCTCAGCATGCCCTGGGTAGACCTGGTGTCCGCAGCTTGGTAGACCTGTTGCCCGTTTCATGCCCTGGGTAGACCTGGTGTCCGCAGCTTGGTAGACCTGTTGCCCGATTCATGCCTGGGTAGACCTGTTGCCCGCAGCATTGAGTTGGTAGACCTGTTGCCCGTTTCATGGCTGGGTAGACCTGGTGTCCGCAGCATTGAGTTGGTAGACCTGGTGTCCGCAGCATGCCCTGGGTAGACCTGGTGTCCGCAGCTTGGTAGACCTGTTGCCCGTTTCATGGCTGGGTAGACCTGGTGTCCGCAGCAAGCCGTGGGTAGACCTGGTGTCCGCAGCATGCCCTGGGTAGACCTGGTGTCCGCAGCTTGGTAGACCTGTTGCCCGTTTCATGGCTGGGTAGACCTGGTGTCCGCAGCTTGGTAGACCTGTTGCCTGTTTCATGGCTGGGTAGACCTGGTGTCCGCAGCAAGCCGTGGGTAGACCTGGTGTCCGCAGCATGCCCTGGGTAGACCTGGTGTCCGCAGCTTGGTAGACCTGTTGCCCGTTTCATGGCTGGGTAGACCTGGTGTCCGCAGCATGCCCTGGGTAGACCTGGTGTCCGCAGCTTGGTAGACCTGTTGCCCGATTCATGCCTGGGTAGACCTGTTGCCCGCAGCATTGAGTTGGTAGACCTGTTGCCCGTTTCATGGCTGGGTAGACCTGGTGTCCGCAGCATTGAGTTGGTAGACCTGGTGTCCGCAGCATGCCCTGGGTAGACCTGGTGTCCGCAGCTTGGTAGACCTGTTGCCCGTTTCATGGCTGGGTAGACCTGGTGTCCGCAGCAAGCCGTGGGTAGACCTGGTGTCCGCAGCATGCCCTGGGTAGACCTGGTGTCCGCAGCTTGGTAGACCTGTTGCCCGTTTCATGGCTGGGTAGACCTGGTGTCCGCAGCTTGGTAGACCTGTTGCCTGTTTCATGGCTGGGTAGACCTGGTGTCCGCAGCAAGCCGTGGGTAGACCTGGTGTCCGCAGCATGCCCTGGGTAGACCTGGTGTCCGCAGCTTGGTAGACCTGTTGCCCGTTTCATGGCTGGGTAGACCTGGTGTCCGCAGCAAGCCGTGAGTAGACCTGTTGCCCGTTTCATGGCTGGGTAGACCTGTTGTCCGCAGCATGCCCTGGGTAGACCTGTTGTCCGCAGCTTGGTAGACCTGTTGCCCGTTTCATGGCTGGGTAGACCTGTTGTCCGCAGCAAGCCGTGAGTAGACCTGTTGCCCGTTTCATGGCTGGGTAGACCTGGTGTCCGCAGCATGCCCTGGGTAGACCTGGTGTCCGCAGCTTGGTAGACCTGTTGCCCGTTTCATGGCTGGGTAGACCTGTTGTCCGCAGCAAGCCGTGAGTAGACCTGTTGCCCGTTTCATGGCTGGGTAGACCTGTTGTCCGCAGCATGCCCTGGGTAGACCTGGTGTCCGCAGCTTGGTAGACCTGTTGCCCGTTTCATGGCTGGGTAGACCTGTTGTCCGCAGCATTGAGTGGGTAGACCTGTTGCCCGTTTCATGGCTGGGTAGACCTGTTGTCCGCAGCAAGCCGTGGGTAGACCTGGTGTCCGGAGCTTGGTAGACCTGTTGCCCGATTCATGCCTGGGTAGACCTGTTGTCCGCAGCATTGAGTGGGTAGACCTGGTGTCCGCAGCATGCCCTGGGTAGACCTGGTGTCCGCAGCTTGGTAGACCTGTTGCCCGTTTCATGGCTGGGTAGACCTGTTGTCCGCAGCAAGCCGTGAGTAGACCTGTTGCCCGTTTCATGGCTGGGTAGACCTGGTGTCCGCAGCAAGCCGTGGGTAGACCTGGTGTCCGCAGCATGCCCTGGGTAGACCTGGTGTCCGCAGCTTGGTAGACCTGTTGCCCGTTTCATGGCTGGGTAGACCTGGTGTCCGCAGCAAGCCGTGGGTAGACCTGGTGTCCGCAGCATGCCCTGGGTAGACCTGGTGTCCGCAGCTTGGTAGACCTGTTGCCCGTTTCATGGCTGGGTAGACCTGGTGTCCGCAGCAAGCCGTGGGTAGACCTGGTGTCCTCAGCATGCCCTGGGTAGACCTGGTGTCCGCAGCTTGGTAGACCTGTTGCCCGTTTCATGCCCTGGGTAGACCTGGTGTCCGCAGCTTGGTAGACCTGTTGCCCGATTCATGCCTGGGTAGACCTGTTGCCCGCAGCATTGAGTTGGTAGACCTGTTGCCCGTTTCATGGCTGGGTAGACCTGGTGTCCGCAGCATTGAGTTGGTAGACCTGGTGTCCGCAGCATGCCCTGGGTAGACCTGGTGTCCGCAGCTTGGTAGACCTGTTGCCCGTTTCATGGCTGGGTAGACCTGTTGTCCGCAGCAAGCCGTGAGTAGACCTGTTGCCCGTTTCATGGCTGGGTAGACCTGGTGTCCGCAGCATGCCCTGGGTAGACCTGGTGTCGGCAGCTTGGTAGACCTGTTGCCCGTTTCATGGCTGGGTAGACCTGGTGTCCGCAGCAAGCCGTGGGTAGACCTGGTGTCCGCAGCATGCCCTGGGTAGACCTGGTGTCCGCAGCTTGGTAGACCTGTTGCCCGTTTCATGGCTGGGTAGACCTGGTGTCCGCAGCAAGCCGTGGGTAGACCTGGTGTCCGCAGCATGCCCTGGGTAGACCTGGTGTCCGCAGCTTGGTAGACCTGTTGCCCGTTTCATGGCTGGGTAGACCTGTTGTCCGCAGCAAGCCGTGGGTAGACCTGGTGTCCTCAGCATGCCCTGGGTAGACCTGGTGTCCGCAGCTTGGTAGACCTGTTGCCCGTTTCATGCCCTGGGTAGACCTGGTGTCCGCAGCTTGGTAGACCTGTTGCCCGATTCATGCCTGGGTAGACCTGTTGCCCGCAGCATTGAGTTGGTAGACCTGTTGCCCGTTTCATGGCTGGGTAGACCTGGTGTCCGCAGCATTGAGTTGGTAGACCTGGTGTCCGCAGCATGCCCTGGGTAGACCTGGTGTCCGCAGCTTGGTAGACCTGTTGCCCGTTTCATGGCTGGGTAGACCTGGTGTCCGCAGCAAGCCGTGGGTAGACCTGGTGTCCGCAGCATGCCCTGGGTAGACCTGGTGTCCGCAGCTTGGTAGACCTGTTGCCCGTTTCATGGCTGGGTAGACCTGGTGTCCGCAGCTTGGTAGACCTGTTGCCTGTTTCATGGCTGGGTAGACCTGGTGTCCGCAGCAAGCCGTGGGTAGACCTGGTGTCCGCAGCATGCCCTGGGTAGACCTGGTGTCCGCAGCTTGGTAGACCTGTTGCCCGTTTCATGGCTGGGTAGACCTGGTGTCCGCAGCATGCCCTGGGTAGACCTGGTGTCCGCAGCTTGGTAGACCTGTTGCCCGATTCATGCCTGGGTAGACCTGTTGCCCGCAGCATTGAGTTGGTAGACCTGTTGCCCGTTTCATGGCTGGGTAGACCTGGTGTCCGCAGCATTGAGTTGGTAGACCTGGTGTCCGCAGCATGCCCTGGGTAGACCTGGTGTCCGCAGCTTGGTAGACCTGTTGCCCGTTTCATGGCTGGGTAGACCTGGTGTCCGCAGCAAGCCGTGGGTAGACCTGGTGTCCGCAGCATGCCCTGGGTAGACCTGGTGTCCGCAGCTTGGTAGACCTGTTGCCCGTTTCATGGCTGGGTAGACCTGGTGTCCGCAGCTTGGTAGACCTGTTGCCTGTTTCATGGCTGGGTAGACCTGGTGTCCGCAGCAAGCCGTGGGTAGACCTGGTGTCCGCAGCATGCCCTGGGTAGACCTGGTGTCCGCAGCTTGGTAGACCTGTTGCCCGTTTCATGGCTGGGTAGACCTGGTGTCCGCAGCAAGCCGTGAGTAGACCTGTTGCCCGTTTCATGGCTGGGTAGACCTGTTGTCCGCAGCATGCCCTGGGTAGACCTGTTGTCCGCAGCTTGGTAGACCTGTTGCCCGTTTCATGGCTGGGTAGACCTGTTGTCCGCAGCAAGCCGTGAGTAGACCTGTTGCCCGTTTCATGGCTGGGTAGACCTGGTGTCCGCAGCATGCCCTGGGTAGACCTGGTGTCCGCAGCTTGGTAGACCTGTTGCCCGTTTCATGGCTGGGTAGACCTGTTGTCCGCAGCAAGCCGTGAGTAGACCTGTTGCCCGTTTCATGGCTGGGTAGACCTGTTGTCCGCAGCATGCCCTGGGTAGACCTGGTGTCCGCAGCTTGGTAGACCTGTTGCCCGTTTCATGGCTGGGTAGACCTGTTGTCCGCAGCATTGAGTGGGTAGACCTGTTGCCCGTTTCATGGCTGGGTAGACCTGTTGTCCGCAGCAAGCCGTGGGTAGACCTGGTGTCCGGAGCTTGGTAGACCTGTTGCCCGATTCATGCCTGGGTAGACCTGTTGTCCGCAGCATTGAGTGGGTAGACCTGGTGTCCGCAGCATGCCCTGGGTAGACCTGGTGTCCGCAGCTTGGTAGACCTGTTGCCCGTTTCATGGCTGGGTAGACCTGGTGTCCGCAGCAAGCCGTGGGTAGACCTGGTGTCCTCAGCATGCCCTGGGTAGACCTGGTGTCCGCAGCTTGGTAGACCTGTTGCCCGTTTCATGGCTGGGTAGACCTGGTGTCCGCAGCTTGGTAGACCTGTTGCCTGTTTCATGGCTGGGTAGACCTGGTGTCCGCAGCAAGCCGTGGGTAGACCTGGTGTCCGCAGCATGCCCTGGGTAGACCTGGTGTCCGCAGCTTGGTAGACCTGTTGCCCGTTTCATGGCTGGGTAGACCTGGTGTCCGCAGCAAGCCGTGAGTAGACCTGTTGCCCGTTTCATGGCTGGGTAGACCTGTTGTCCGCAGCATGCCCTGGGTAGACCTGTTGTCCGCAGCTTGGTAGACCTGTTGCCCGTTTCATGGCTGGGTAGACCTGTTGTCCGCAGCAAGCCGTGAGTAGACCTGTTGCCCGTTTCATGGCTGGGTAGACCTGGTGTCCGCAGCATGCCCTGGGTAGACCTGGTGTCCGCAGCTTGGTAGACCTGTTGCCCGTTTCATGGCTGGGTAGACCTGTTGTCCGCAGCAAGCCGTGAGTAGACCTGTTGCCCGTTTCATGGCTGGGTAGACCTGGTGTCCGCAGCATGCCCTGGGTAGACCTGGTGTCCGCAGCTTGGTAGACCTGTTGCCCGTTTCATGGCTGGGTAGACCTGTTGTCCGCAGCATTGAGTGGGTAGACCTGTTGCCCGTTTCATGGCTGGGTAGACCTGGTGTCCGCAGCATGCCCTGGGTAGACCTGGTGTCCGCAGCTTGGTAGACCTGTTGCCCGTTTCATGGCTGGGTAGACCTGTTGTCCGCAGCAAGCCGTGGGTAGACCTGGTGTCCGGAGCTTGGTAGACCTGTTGCCCGATTCATGCCTGGGTAGACCTGTTGTCCGCAGCATTGAGTGGGTAGACCTGGTGTCCGCAGCATGCCCTGGGTAGACCTGTTGTCCGCAGCTTGGTAGACCTGTTGCCCGTTTCATGGCTGGGTAGACCTGTTGTCCGCAGCAAGCCGTGAGTAGACCTGTTGCCCGTTTCATGGCTGGGTAGACCTGGTGTCCGCAGCATGCCCTGGGTAGACCTGGTGTCCGCAGCTTGGTAGACCTGTTGCCCGTTTCATGGCTGGGTAGACCTGGTGTCCGCAGCAAGCCGTGGGTAGACCTGGTGTCCGCAGCATGCCCTGGGTAGACCTGGTGTCCGCAGCTTGGTAGACCTGTTGCCCGTTTCATGGCTGGGTAGACCTGGTGTCCGCAGCAAGCCGTGGGTAGACCTGGTGTCCGCAGCTTGGTAGACCTGTTGCCCGATTCATGCCTGGGTAGACCTGTTGTCCGCAGCATTGAGTGGGTAGACCTGGTGTCCGCAGCATGCCCTGGGTAGACCTGGTGTCCGCAGCTTGGTAGACCTGTTGCCCGTTTCATGGCAGGGTAGACCTGTTGTCCGCAGCAAGCCGTGAGTAGACCTGTTGCCCGTTTCATGGCTGGGTAGACCTGGTGTCCGCAGCAAGCCGTGGGTAGACCTGGTGTCCGCAGCTTGGTAGACCTGTTGCCCGTTTCATGGCTGGGTAGACCTGTTGTCCGCAGCAAGCCGTGGGTAGACCTGGTGTCCGCAGCTTGGTAGACCTGTTGCCCGTTTCATGGCTGGGTAGACCTGGTGTCCGCAGCATTGAGTGGGTAGACCTGGTGTCCGCAGCATGCCCTGGGTAGACCTGGTGTCCGCAGCTTGGTAGACCTGTTGCCCGTTTCATGGCTGGGTAGACCTGTTGTCCGCAGCAAGCCGTGAGTAGACCTGTTGCCCGTTTCATGGCTGGGTAGACCTGGTGTCCGCAGCATGCCCTGGGTAGACCTGGTGTCGGCAGCTTGGTAGACCTGTTGCCCGTTTCATGGCTGGGTAGACCTGGTGTCCGCAGCAAGCCGTGGGTAGACCTGGTGTCCGCAGCATGCCCTGGGTAGACCTGGTGTCCGCAGCTTGGTAGACCTGTTGCCCGTTTCATGGCTGGGTAGACCTGGTGTCCGCAGCAAGCCGTGGGTAGACCTGGTGTCCGCAGCATGCCCTGGGTAGACCTGGTGTCCGCAGCTTGGTAGACCTGTTGCCCGTTTCATGGCTGGGTAGACCTGTTGTCCGCAGCAAGCCGTGGGTAGACCTGGTGTCCTCAGCATGCCCTGGGTAGACCTGGTGTCCGCAGCTTGGTAGACCTGTTGCCCGTTTCATGCCCTGGGTAGACCTGGTGTCCGCAGCTTGGTAGACCTGTTGCCCGATTCATGCCTGGGTAGACCTGTTGCCCGCAGCATTGAGTTGGTAGACCTGTTGCCCGTTTCATGGCTGGGTAGACCTGGTGTCCGCAGCATTGAGTTGGTAGACCTGGTGTCCGCAGCATGCCCTGGGTAGACCTGGTGTCCGCAGCTTGGTAGACCTGTTGCCCGTTTCATGGCTGGGTAGACCTGGTGTCCGCAGCAAGCCGTGGGTAGACCTGGTGTCCGCAGCATGCCCTGGGTAGACCTGGTGTCCGCAGCTTGGTAGACCTGTTGCCCGTTTCATGGCTGGGTAGACCTGGTGTCCGCAGCTTGGTAGACCTGTTGCCTGTTTCATGGCTGGGTAGACCTGGTGTCCGCAGCAAGCCGTGGGTAGACCTGGTGTCCGCAGCATGCCCTGGGTAGACCTGGTGTCCGCAGCTTGGTAGACCTGTTGCCCGTTTCATGGCTGGGTAGACCTGGTGTCCGCAGCATGCCCTGGGTAGACCTGGTGTCCGCAGCTTGGTAGACCTGTTGCCCGATTCATGCCTGGGTAGACCTGTTGCCCGCAGCATTGAGTTGGTAGACCTGTTGCCCGTTTCATGGCTGGGTAGACCTGGTGTCCGCAGCATTGAGTTGGTAGACCTGGTGTCCGCAGCATGCCCTGGGTAGACCTGGTGTCCGCAGCTTGGTAGACCTGTTGCCCGTTTCATGGCTGGGTAGACCTGGTGTCCGCAGCAAGCCGTGGGTAGACCTGGTGTCCGCAGCATGCCCTGGGTAGACCTGGTGTCCGCAGCTTGGTAGACCTGTTGCCCGTTTCATGGCTGGGTAGACCTGGTGTCCGCAGCTTGGTAGACCTGTTGCCTGTTTCATGGCTGGGTAGACCTGGTGTCCGCAGCAAGCCGTGGGTAGACCTGGTGTCCGCAGCATGCCCTGGGTAGACCTGGTGTCCGCAGCTTGGTAGACCTGTTGCCCGTTTCATGGCTGGGTAGACCTGGTGTCCGCAGCAAGCCGTGAGTAGACCTGTTGCCCGTTTCATGGCTGGGTAGACCTGTTGTCCGCAGCATGCCCTGGGTAGACCTGTTGTCCGCAGCTTGGTAGACCTGTTGCCCGTTTCATGGCTGGGTAGACCTGTTGTCCGCAGCAAGCCGTGAGTAGACCTGTTGCCCGTTTCATGGCTGGGTAGACCTGGTGTCCGCAGCATGCCCTGGGTAGACCTGGTGTCCGCAGCTTGGTAGACCTGTTGCCCGTTTCATGGCTGGGTAGACCTGTTGTCCGCAGCAAGCCGTGAGTAGACCTGTTGCCCGTTTCATGGCTGGGTAGACCTGTTGTCCGCAGCATGCCCTGGGTAGACCTGGTGTCCGCAGCTTGGTAGACCTGTTGCCCGTTTCATGGCTGGGTAGACCTGTTGTCCGCAGCATTGAGTGGGTAGACCTGTTGCCCGTTTCATGGCTGGGTAGACCTGTTGTCCGCAGCAAGCCGTGGGTAGACCTGGTGTCCGGAGCTTGGTAGACCTGTTGCCCGATTCATGCCTGGGTAGACCTGTTGTCCGCAGCATTGAGTGGGTAGACCTGGTGTCCGCAGCATGCCCTGGGTAGACCTGGTGTCCGCAGCTTGGTAGACCTGTTGCCCGTTTCATGGCTGGGTAGACCTGTTGTCCGCAGCAAGCCGTGAGTAGACCTGTTGCCCGTTTCATGGCTGGGTAGACCTGGTGTCCGCAGCAAGCCGTGGGTAGACCTGGTGTCCGCAGCATGCCCTGGGTAGACCTGGTGTCCGCAGCTTGGTAGACCTGTTGCCCGTTTCATGGCTGGGTAGACCTGGTGTCCGCAGCAAGCCGTGGGTAGACCTGGTGTCCGCAGCATGCCCTGGGTAGACCTGGTGTCCGCAGCTTGGTAGACCTGTTGCCCGTTTCATGGCTGGGTAGACCTGGTGTCCGCAGCAAGCCGTGGGTAGACCTGGTGTCCTCAGCATGCCCTGGGTAGACCTGGTGTCCGCAGCTTGGTAGACCTGTTGCCCGTTTCATGCCCTGGGTAGACCTGGTGTCCGCAGCTTGGTAGACCTGTTGCCCGATTCATGCCTGGGTAGACCTGTTGCCCGCAGCATTGAGTTGGTAGACCTGTTGCCCGTTTCATGGCTGGGTAGACCTGGTGTCCGCAGCATTGAGTTGGTAGACCTGGTGTCCGCAGCATGCCCTGGGTAGACCTGGTGTCCGCAGCTTGGTAGACCTGTTGCCCGTTTCATGGCTGGGTAGACCTGTTGTCCGCAGCAAGCCGTGAGTAGACCTGTTGCCCGTTTCATGGCTGGGTAGACCTGGTGTCCGCAGCATGCCCTGGGTAGACCTGGTGTCGGCAGCTTGGTAGACCTGTTGCCCGTTTCATGGCTGGGTAGACCTGGTGTCCGCAGCAAGCCGTGGGTAGACCTGGTGTCCGCAGCATGCCCTGGGTAGACCTGGTGTCCGCAGCTTGGTAGACCTGTTGCCCGTTTCATGGCTGGGTAGACCTGGTGTCCGCAGCAAGCCGTGGGTAGACCTGGTGTCCGCAGCATGCCCTGGGTAGACCTGGTGTCCGCAGCTTGGTAGACCTGTTGCCCGTTTCATGGCTGGGTAGACCTGTTGTCCGCAGCAAGCCGTGGGTAGACCTGGTGTCCTCAGCATGCCCTGGGTAGACCTGGTGTCCGCAGCTTGGTAGACCTGTTGCCCGTTTCATGCCCTGGGTAGACCTGGTGTCCGCAGCTTGGTAGACCTGTTGCCCGATTCATGCCTGGGTAGACCTGTTGCCCGCAGCATTGAGTTGGTAGACCTGTTGCCCGTTTCATGGCTGGGTAGACCTGGTGTCCGCAGCATTGAGTTGGTAGACCTGGTGTCCGCAGCATGCCCTGGGTAGACCTGGTGTCCGCAGCTTGGTAGACCTGTTGCCCGTTTCATGGCTGGGTAGACCTGGTGTCCGCAGCAAGCCGTGGGTAGACCTGGTGTCCGCAGCATGCCCTGGGTAGACCTGGTGTCCGCAGCTTGGTAGACCTGTTGCCCGTTTCATGGCTGGGTAGACCTGGTGTCCGCAGCTTGGTAGACCTGTTGCCTGTTTCATGGCTGGGTAGACCTGGTGTCCGCAGCAAGCCGTGGGTAGACCTGGTGTCCGCAGCATGCCCTGGGTAGACCTGGTGTCCGCAGCTTGGTAGACCTGTTGCCCGTTTCATGGCTGGGTAGACCTGGTGTCCGCAGCATGCCCTGGGTAGACCTGGTGTCCGCAGCTTGGTAGACCTGTTGCCCGATTCATGCCTGGGTAGACCTGTTGCCCGCAGCATTGAGTTGGTAGACCTGTTGCCCGTTTCATGGCTGGGTAGACCTGGTGTCCGCAGCATTGAGTTGGTAGACCTGGTGTCCGCAGCATGCCCTGGGTAGACCTGGTGTCCGCAGCTTGGTAGACCTGTTGCCCGTTTCATGGCTGGGTAGACCTGGTGTCCGCAGCAAGCCGTGGGTAGACCTGGTGTCCGCAGCATGCCCTGGGTAGACCTGGTGTCCGCAGCTTGGTAGACCTGTTGCCCGTTTCATGGCTGGGTAGACCTGGTGTCCGCAGCTTGGTAGACCTGTTGCCTGTTTCATGGCTGGGTAGACCTGGTGTCCGCAGCAAGCCGTGGGTAGACCTGGTGTCCGCAGCATGCCCTGGGTAGACCTGGTGTCCGCAGCTTGGTAGACCTGTTGCCCGTTTCATGGCTGGGTAGACCTGGTGTCCGCAGCAAGCCGTGAGTAGACCTGTTGCCCGTTTCATGGCTGGGTAGACCTGTTGTCCGCAGCATGCCCTGGGTAGACCTGTTGTCCGCAGCTTGGTAGACCTGTTGCCCGTTTCATGGCTGGGTAGACCTGTTGTCCGCAGCAAGCCGTGAGTAGACCTGTTGCCCGTTTCATGGCTGGGTAGACCTGGTGTCCGCAGCATGCCCTGGGTAGACCTGGTGTCCGCAGCTTGGTAGACCTGTTGCCCGTTTCATGGCTGGGTAGACCTGTTGTCCGCAGCAAGCCGTGAGTAGACCTGTTGCCCGTTTCATGGCTGGGTAGACCTGTTGTCCGCAGCATGCCCTGGGTAGACCTGGTGTCCGCAGCTTGGTAGACCTGTTGCCCGTTTCATGGCTGGGTAGACCTGTTGTCCGCAGCATTGAGTGGGTAGACCTGTTGCCCGTTTCATGGCTGGGTAGACCTGTTGTCCGCAGCAAGCCGTGGGTAGACCTGGTGTCCGGAGCTTGGTAGACCTGTTGCCCGATTCATGCCTGGGTAGACCTGTTGTCCGCAGCATTGAGTGGGTAGACCTGGTGTCCGCAGCATGCCCTGGGTAGACCTGGTGTCCGCAGCTTGGTAGACCTGTTGCCCGTTTCATGGCTGGGTAGACCTGTTGTCCGCAGCAAGCCGTGAGTAGACCTGTTGCCCGTTTCATGGCTGGGTAGACCTGGTGTCCGCAGCAAGCCGTGGGTAGACCTGTTGTCCGCAGCATGCCCTGGGTAGACCTGGTGTCCGCAGCTTGGTAGACCTGTTGCCCGTTTCATGGCTGGGTAGACCTGGTGTCCGCAGCAAGCCGTGGGTAGACCTGGTGTCCGCAGCATGCCCTGGGTAGACCTGGTGTCCGCAGCTTGGTAGACCTGTTGCCCGTTTCATGGCTGGGTAGACCTGGTGTCCGCAGCAAGCCGTGGGTAGACCTGGTGTCCTCAGCATGCCCTGGGTAGACCTGGTGTCCGCAGCTTGGTAGACCTGTTGCCCGTTTCATGCCCTGGGTAGACCTGGTGTCCGCAGCTTGGTAGACCTGTTGCCCGATTCATGCCTGGGTAGACCTGTTGCCCGCAGCATTGAGTTGGTAGACCTGTTGCCCGTTTCATGGCTGGGTAGACCTGGTGTCCGCAGCATTGAGTTGGTAGACCTGGTGTCCGCAGCATGCCCTGGGTAGACCTGGTGTCCGCAGCTTGGTAGACCTGTTGCCCGTTTCATGGCTGGGTAGACCTGTTGTCCGCAGCATTGAGTTGGTAGACCTGGTGTCCGCAGCATGCCCTGGGTAGACCTGGTGTCCGCAGCTTGGTAGACCTGTTGCCCGTTTCATGGCTGGGTAGACCTGGTGTCCGCAGCTTGGTAGACCTGTTGCCTGTTTCATGGCTGGGTAGACCTGGTGTCCGCAGCAAGCCGTGGGTAGACCTGGTGTCCGCAGCATGCCCTGGGTAGACCTGGTGTCCGCAGCTTGGTAGACCTGTTGCCCGTTTCATGGCTGGGTAGACCTGGTGTCCGCAGCAAGCCGTGAGTAGACCTGTTGCCCGTTTCATGGCTGGGTAGACCTGTTGTCCGCAGCATGCCCTGGGTAGACCTGTTGTCCGCAGCTTGGTAGACCTGTTGCCCGTTTCATGGCTGGGTAGACCTGTTGTCCGCAGCAAGCCGTGAGTAGACCTGTTGCCCGTTTCATGGCTGGGTAGACCTGGTGTCCGCAGCATGCCCTGGGTAGACCTGGTGTCCGCAGCTTGGTAGACCTGTTGCCCGTTTCATGGCTGGGTAGACCTGTTGTCCGCAGCAAGCCGTGAGTAGACCTGTTGCCCGTTTCATGGCTGGGTAGACCTGGTGTCCGCAGCATGCCCTGGGTAGACCTGGTGTCCGCAGCTTGGTAGACCTGTTGCCCGTTTCATGGCTGGGTAGACCTGTTGTCCGCAGCATTGAGTGGGTAGACCTGTTGCCCGTTTCATGGCTGGGTAGACCTGTTGTCCGCAGCAAGCCGTGGGTAGACCTGGTGTCCGGAGCTTGGTAGACCTGTTGCCCGATTCATGCCTGGGTAGACCTGTTGTCCGCAGCATTGAGTGGGTAGACCTGGTGTCCGCAGCATGCCCTGGGTAGACCTGGTGTCCGCAGCTTGGTAGACCTGTTGCCCGTTTCATGGCTGGGTAGACCTGTTGTCCGCAGCAAGCCGTGAGTAGACCTGTTGCCCGTTTCATGGCTGGGTAGACCTGGTGTCCGCAGCATGCCCTGGGTAGACCTGGTGTCCGCAGCTTGGTAGACCTGTTGCCCGTTTCATGGCTGGGTAGACCTGGTGTCCGCAGCAAGCCGTGGGTAGACCTGGTGTCCGCAGCATGCCCTGGGTAGACCTGGTGTCCGCAGCCTGGTAGACCTGTTGCCCGTTTCATGGCTGGGTAGACCTGGTGTCCGCAGCAAGCCGTGGGTAGACCTGGTGTCCGCAGCATGCCCTGGGTAGACCTGGTGTCCGCAGCTTGGTAGACCTGTTGCCCGTTTCATGGCTGGGTAGACCTGGTGTCCGCAGCAAGCCGTGAGTAGACCTGTTGCCCGTTTCATGGCTGGGTAGACCTGTTGTCCGCAGCATGCCCTGGGTAGACCTGTTGTCCGCAGCTTGGTAGACCTGTTGCCCGTTTCATGGCTGGGTAGACCTGGTGTCCGCAGCATGCCCTGGGTAGACCTGGTGTCCGCAGCTTGGTAGACCTGTTGCCCGTTTCATGGCTGGGTAGACCTGGTGTCCGCAGCAAGCCGTGGGTAGACCTGGTGTCCGCAGCTTGGTAGACCTGTTGCCCGATTCATGCCTGGGTAGACCTGTTGTCCGCAGCAAGCCGTGGGTAGACCTGGTGTCCGCAGCTTGGTAGACCTGTTGCCCGTTTCATGGCTGGGTAGACCTGTTGTCCGCAGCATTGAGTTGGTAGACCTGTTGCCCGTTTCATGGCTGGGTAGACCTGGTGTCCGCAGCATTGAGTGAGTAGACCTGTTGCCCGTTTCATGGCTGGGTAGACCTGGTGTCCGCAGCTTGGTAGACCTGTTGCCCGTTTCATGGCTGGGTAGACCTGGTGTCCGCAGCATGCCCTGGGTAGACCTGGTGTCCGCAGCTTGGTAGACCTGTTGCCCGTTTCATGGCTGGGTAGACCTGTTGTCCGCAGCAAGCCGTGGGGTAGACCTGGTGTCCGCAGCTTGGTAGACCTGTTGCCCGTTTCATGGCTGGGTAGACCTGTTGTCCGCAGCATTGAGTTGGTAGACCTGTTGTCCGCAGCAAGCCGTGGGTAGACCTGGTGTCCGCAGCATGCCCTGGGTAGACCTGGTGTCCGCAGCTTGGTAGACCTGTTGCCCGATTCATGCCTGGGTAGACCTGTTGTCCGCAGCAAGCCGTGGGTAGACCTGGTGTCCGCAGCATGCCCTGGGTAGACCTGGTGTCCGCAGCTTGGTAGACCTGTTGCCCGTTTCATGGCTGGGTAGACCTGGTGTCCGCAGCAAGCCGTGAGTAGACCTGTTTGCCCGGTTCATGGCTGGGTAGACCTGGTGTCCGCAGCATGCCCTGGGTAGACCTGGTGTCCGCAGCTTGGTAGACCTGTTGCCCGTTTCATGGCTGGGTAGACCTGGTGTCCGCAGCAAGCCGTGAGTAGACCTGTTGCCCGTTTCATGGCTGGGTAGACCTGGTGTCCGCAGCATGCCCTGGGTAGACCTGGTGTCCGCAGCTTGGTAGACCTGTTGCCCGTTTCATGGCTGGGTAGACCTGTTGTCCGCAGCAAGCCGTGGGTAGACCTGGTGTCCGCAGCATGCCCTGGGTAGACCTGGTGTCCGCAGCTTGGTAGACCTGTTGCCCGTTTCATGGCTGGGTAGACCTGTTGTCCGCAGCAAGCCGTGGGTAGACCTGGTGTCCGGAGCTTGGTAGACCTGTTGCCCGATTCATGCCTGGGTAGACCTGTTGTCCGCAGCAAGCCGTGGGTAGACCTGGTGTCCGCAGCATGCCCTGGGTAGACCTGGTGTCCGCAGCTTGGTAGACCTGTTGCCCGTTTCATGGCTGGGTAGACCTGTTGTCCGCAGCAAGCCGTGGGTAGACCTGGTGTCCGGAGCTTGGTAGACCTGTTGCCCGAATTCATGCCTGGGTAGACCTGTTGTCCGCAGCATTGAGTGGGTAGACCTGGTGTCCGCAGCATGCCCTGGGTAGACCTGTTGTCCGCAGCTTGGTAGACCTGTTGCCCGTTTCATGGCTGGGTAGACCTGTTGTCCGCAGCAAGCCGTGAGTAGACCTGTTGCCCGTTTCATGGCTGGGTAGACCTGGTGTCCGCAGCATGCCCTGGGTAGACCTGGTGTCCGCAGCTTGGTAGACCTGTTGCCCGTTTCATGGCTGGGTAGACCTGGTGTCCCGCAGCAAGCCGTGGGTAGACCTGGTGTCCCGCAGCATGCCCTGGGTAGACCTGGTGTCCGCAGCTTGGTAGACCTGTTGCCCGTTTCATGGCTGGGTAGACCTGGTGTCCGCAGCAAGCCGTGGGTAGACCTGGTGTCCGCAGCATGCCCTGGGTAGACCTGGTGTCCGCAGCTTGGTAGACCTTTTGCCCGTTTCATGGCTGGGTAGACCTGGTGTCCGCAGCAAGCCGTGGGTAGACCTGGTGTCCGCAGCATGCCCTGGGTAGACCTGGTGTCCGCAGCTTGGTAGACCTGTTGCCCGTTTCATGCCCTGGGTAGACCTGGTGTCCGCAGCTGGGTAGACCTGTTGTCCGCAGCAAGCCGTGGGTAGACCTGTTGTCCGCAGCATGCCCTGGGTTAGACCTGTTGTCCGCAGCTTGGTCGACCTGTTGCCCGTTTCATGGCTGGGTAGACCTGTTGTCCGCAGCAAGCCGTCGGTAGACCTGTTGCCCGTTTCATGGCTGGTAGACCTGTTGTCCGCCGCCGGCCTGGAAGTACTCCAAGGGGTCGCTGTTTCTCGCTGCCTCCGGCTATGTCATCGTAGAAGGCGGCGTGCGCCACTGCGCCCCCTCGGTCACGTACATCGGTTCTCTTTCCGGCCTCCGCCGCTTCGGGCCCATCTGTCCGTATTATGGGAACGAGGTGACGGGCCGTATCCCCACAGGCTGTTGCCGTGCCTGTGTCCGTGGCGGAGAAGGGCGGACGCGCGTGCGGTCGCCAGGGCCAGAAGAACACCGCCGATGTCGGGGCGAGTCGCGTGGCTTCGTCCGGCTTCCCGTCTTACCCAGTTCGACTGGGACAGGTTAGCCCAGAGAGACCGATGCGATCCGAGAGCCGCTCCCCGGCCCAGGCGAGGCTGCGTGCTCAGTCGGGGGAGAAGCGAGAAAGCCCCCAGAGAGACCGATGCGATCCGAGAGCCGCTCCCCGGCCCAGGCCGAGGCTGCGGGTTCAGTCCGGGGGAGAAGCGAGAAAGCCCCCAGAGAGAGCGATGCGATCCGAGAGCCACCGCGCTCCCCCGGCCCAGGCGAGGCTGCGTTGTTCCAGGCGGGGGAGAAGCGAGAAAAAGGCCCAGAGAGAGGGCGAGAAAGCCGCGAGTGTGTCCCGCTCCGGCCCGGCTGCTGCCGGTTTGGTGACAACGGGGAGCCGGGCGCCCGCTCGCTCCCCCGGGGATGGTGGCGGGCGAGGCGGCGGCGCCTCGCCCCTTTTCTGCCCGGCCTTAAGCCGGGGCCCCGCCCGCTCGCCGGGTGCGGCATTTCTTCGGCTGTCGGTCCCGGTGCACGCTGGTGGCCGGCAGCCGGG
>NW_028276540.1:45000-47500 GCF_052056855.1 Sturnus vulgaris
CGGGAAGGCCTTCGGGGCTCGGAGGAGGCGGCTCCTCCGGCCCTTCCCCAGAGCGCGGGGGGGGACGCGGGGCTTTGCCGCCCGGCAAAATCCCGCTCTCCTTGGCCGAGCGGCCTCCTCGCGCGGCAGAGGAGCTCCCGAGGGCCGGGCTCCGGCAGTTCCGGGTCGCGCCTCCAGGGGGAGCGCGCACGTGCGCGAGCCGCCGCCGGGTGGCGCGGCGGCGACGGTCCGCACCGTCGTCGCCGTGGCCTCTCTCGGCCGGGGGTGTGCGAGGTTTCTCGGTGGCTGGGCCGTGTTCCCCGCGCCGGCGGGGCGGCCCGAGCCGCGGTGGTCCTCTCGGGCGCAGCGCCGGGCTACTGAGGGAAACCCCGGGCCCCGAGAAGGATTGCCGCGGTGATGGCAGCGGACGTCGGGCGCGCCCCCGCCGGTGGACGCTCCCCCGAGGGTGGCAGCGGGGGAGGCACCCCGGCGGGGCCATGCAGGTCGTTTCCCTCACCCCAGGGCCAGGTACCTAGCGCTTCGCGCCTCGGCGGTCTCCTGCCGGTTTCCCTCGGCGTCGTCAAACGCCTGTTGGGGGCCGAAAGGGCCGCCGAGCCGGGCGGAGGTTTAAAGACTCGGGCGGCCCGGCACGGCCCCGCCGCGGCGGCGGCGGCGGTGGCGGCGGCGGCAGCGGGTGTCGGGCGGTGGCGGCGCGGGGCGCCATCGAGGGGTGGGGAGCTACTCCCGCCGATCCCCTGCGGTGGCGTGTCCGTCGCGACCGGCCGCGCTCGCCGTCGTCGGCGTCCCGCCGCGCTTGCCCGCGCGCGGGGGCCACCCGTGCCGGGCCGGGGAAGGGGCGCCCTGCCCCCCCCCTCTCTGCGGCCCGGTCTCGGCGGAGAGGCCGCGGCGCGCGATCGGCCGCGGGGGGCCGACCCCGCTGGCCTCTGCGATGCGGGGCGACGCCGGCAGAGGGCGCGCGCTCTCTGCCTTACCTACCTCAGCTGCGGGGTTGCGGCCGCCGGGGCCCGCCGCGCTCTCTCGCTCTTTCTCCTTAGCCGCCGCCGCGGGCTCGCGGGCGGCGCCGCGTCAGGCGCGACCGCGCGCCTCTCGCCTCGACGGCCTTGTCGCCTCGAACCGCACCGCGGCGGCGCCGGCCGCCGGCCACCCCTGACTCGGAGCGCTGTCCCCGCCCGTTGGGGCGCAGCGCTCGGCCGGCTCCTCCATCGCCGGAGGTCCGGCGGGCGCGGGCGACCCCGTGCCGAGCGGCGGCGTCGCCGCTCGGCGAGTGTCCCCGCCCCCCCCGGGGGGGGGGACGGTCGGCCGCGAGGCGCCCGCCTTCACCGGCGGCCGTCCCGGCCCGGGCCCCGCCCGTCCGCTTCCCCGTCGCCCTTCCCGGCCGCGTGTGGGCCAAAAAAAAGGGGAGGCGTGCGGGGCGGCCGCGGGGGCGCTTCCCCGTCCGGTCCCCGAGTGGAAACGAGGGGAGCGGGCGGTGCCCCCCGGCTCAGCCGCCGTACGCCTGCCCGCTGGGCGCGTGCTCGCGGAAGGGCAGCTCGGCGGTGCGAAGCGGCGGCGGTCCCGGGAGTGCGGCCGCGGGTGGCGGAGGGGTTTTGCCGAGCGGCAGACCTCGGGCGCTCCGCGATGCCGGCTCGGGTCTCGGCGGCGTCCCGCCTCCGGCGCCGGTGGCGGAGCGCGGCCCGCCGGGCGTTCGCCTTCCGGCGGGCAAGCGGTCCCGCGCCAGGGGTTGCGCCGGCGGAACGGTCCCGCCGCCGCGTGGCGTTTCGGGCGACGTTCAGGGGCCGCTGGCGGGAGAGCCGGCCCCCGCGTTTTGGCGCGGCGGCGTTCCGCGAGTCGGCGGAGCGGTGAAAAGGAGAAGCCAGGGAGTGAGCCGGGAGCGGCGGGGGCCGGCGGTCGCGCCCCCCGGCCCGCGAACGCGTAGTCGTCCCGTGATCGAGAGGCCGGGCGGGCCACCGTGCCCCCCGCGGTCCGGCGCGTTGCCGCACAAGCCCCTCCGCGCGGAGGTCGGGCCGAGCCCGGGCGCCTGGGCCGCCTCCGAAGGACGGCACGCGAGGCGGCGTCTCCCCTCGCGGGGGGAGGCGGTCGGGGGCGCGGGCCCCTCCGCCTTTCTTTGGCCGACCTTCGGAGCGTTGCGCGGGGTTTCTCTTTTTTGCCCCGCGCTTTCTCCTCCTCCTCCTCCGTTTGTGTGTGCTCGTACGGTCGAAGCGGGGCGCGCGGGGGCGCGCGCGTCCCTGCAGAAACAGAAAAGGGGCCGCTTCACGCGAGCGGTCCCGAAAGCCAGACAACTCTTAGCGGTGGATCACTCGGCTCGTGCGTCGATGAAGAACGCAGCTAGCTGCGAGAATTAATGTGAATTGCAGGACACATTGATCATCGACACTTCGAACGCACTTGCGGCCCCGGGTTCCTCCCGGGGCTACGCCTGTCTGAGCGTCGCTTGACGATCAATCGCCGTCCGGGGGGGCCACCCCGGCGGCGCGGCTGGGGTTGCCTCGCAGGCCCGTTG
>NW_028276540.1:55000-70000 GCF_052056855.1 Sturnus vulgaris
TGCCCTCGGCCGGCCTTTGTACCTGACGGCCGAATGCTGGGTAGACCTGTTGCCCTCGGCCTGCCGTTTTACCGGCCGGCCTAATGCTGAGTAGACCTGTTGCCCTCTGCCGGCCGTGTTACCGGCCGGCCTAATGCTGGGTAGACCTGTTGCCCTCGGCCGGCCTTTGTACCTGACGGCCGAATGCTGGGTAGACCTGTTGCCCTCTGCCGGCCGGCCTAATGCTGGGTAGACCTGTTGCCCTCGGCCGGCCTTTGGACGTGGCGGCCGAATGCTGGGTAGACCTGTTGCCCTCGGCCGGCCTTTGGACGTGGCGGCCTAATGCTGGGTAGACCTGTTGCCCTCGGCCGGCCTTTGGACGTGGCGGCCTAATGCTGGGTAGACCTGTTGCCCTCGGCCGGCAGTGTTACCGGCCGGCCTAATGCTGGGTAGACCTGTTGCCCTCGGCCGGCCTTTGTACCTGACGGCCGAATGCTGGGTAGACCTGTTGCCCTCTGCCGGCCGGCCTAATGCTGGGGAGACCTGTTGCCCTCGGCCGGCCTTTGGACGTGGCGGCCGAATGCTGGGTAGACCTGTTGCCCTCGGCCGGCCTTTGGACGTGGCAGCCTAATGCTGGGTAGACCTGTTGCCCTCGGCCGGCCTTTGGACGTGGCGGCCGAATGCTGGGTAGACCTGTTGCCCTCGGCCGGCCTTTGGACGTGGCGGCCTAATGCTGGGTAGACCTGTTGCCCTCGGCCGGCCTTTGGACGTGGCGGCCTAATGCTGGGTAGACCTGTTGCCCTCGGCCGGCAGTGTTACCGGCCGGCCTAATGCTGGGTAGACCTGTTGCCCTCGGCCCGCCGTGTTACCGGCCAGCCGAATGCTGGGTAGACCTGTTGCCCTCGGCCGGCCTTTGTACCTGACGGCCGAATGCTGGGTAGACCTGTTGCCCTCGGCCGGCCTTTGGACGTGGCGGCCGAATGCTGGGTAGACCTGTTGCCCTCGGCCGGCCTTTGTACCTGACGGCCGAATGCTGGGTAGACCTGTTGCCCTCTGCCGGCCGGCCTAATGCTGGGTAGACCTGTTGCCCTCGGCCGGCCTTTGGACGTGGCGGCCTAATGCTGGGTAGACCTGTTGCCCTCGGCCGGCCTTTGGACGTGGCGGCCGAATGCTGGGTAGACCTGTTGCCCTCGGCCGGCCTTTGGACGTGGCGGCCGAATGCTGGGTAGACCTGTTGCCCTCGGCCGGCCTTTGGACGTGGCGGCCGAATGCTGGGTAGACCTGTTGCCCTCGGCCGGCCTTTGGACGTGGCGGCCTAATGCTGGGTAGACCTGTTGCCCTCGGCCGGCCTTTGTACGTGGCGGCCGAATGCTGGGTAGACCTGTTGCCCTCGGCCGGCCTTTGGACGTGGCGGCCTAATGCTGGGTAGACCTGTTGCCCTCGGCCGGCCTTTGGACGTGGCGGCCGAATGCTGGGTAGACCTGTTGCCCTCGGCCGGCCTTTGGACGTGGCGGCCTAATGCTGGGTAGACCTGTTGCCCTCGGCCGGCCTTTGGACGTGGCGGCCTAATGCTGGGTAGACCTGTTGCCCTCGGCCGGCAGTGTTACCGGCCGGCCTAATGCTGGGTAGACCTGTTGCCCTCGGCCCGCCGTGTTACCGGCCAGCCGAATGCTGGGTAGACCTGTTGCCCTCGGCCGGCCTTTGTACCTGACGGCCGAATGCTGGGTAGACCTGTTGCCCTCTGCCGGCCGTCTTTCCGGCTGGCCTAATGCTGGGTAGAACTGTTGCCCTCGGCCGGCCCTGGTACCGGCCGGCCTAATGCTGGGTAGACCTGTTGCCCTCGGCCGGTCTTTGTCTCTGGCCGCCCGCGGCGTGGTAGTCCTGTTACCGTCGGCCGGCCTTGCAGCCCGGCCGCCGCGCGATGGCGCCCCGTCTCTTCCATCGGACGCGCGGCCCCCTTGTCGTCTCTGCAGCGGCGAGCACGCCTTCGGCGGTCGGCCTGCACGTCCGGCATGACCGCGGGCACTGGCAGCCCAGCAGGCAGCCCTGCTCTCGCGTCTTCTTCCCCCCGGCGAAAGGCGGGGCGTGAAGGCGGGCGACTTTCGGTCCCAGCCGTGCCCAGGTGTCCCTGCCGGCTCCGTGCGCCAGCATCCACTGGCGAGCTCCGCCGGCCTCTTCCCCAGCCGCGGCCCCTGTCCGCTCCGCCGTCATGGTGCCGGCACCCCACTTCCCCAAGCGCTCCCCGACAGGAGCAGGCAGCGTTGTCGCGCCCCCTCCCCGTGCTCGAATGGACCGCGGCCCTGCTCCGGGCTTCATTTCTGCAGCGCGCTCGCTCGCTCGCTCGCGCGCTCCCTCCCTCCCCCCCCCCTCCCCCCTCCCCCCGGCCGCCCGCCCGCCGCGCTGCCGCCCTGCCGCAGGCTTGAGCGGCGCCGGGGCGGAGGAGGAAGGAACGCCACCAAAGCAAAAGGCTCCGAGAAAGCTGAACAGAGAGCTTCTTTGACCAGGGACAGACGGCGCCAATCATCCCGCCGCCATCCCTGCTTGTGCACCAGGCTCTCCGCCTGCCGACCTCGGCATCAGCCTCCCGCCGCCGCCGTGTAAACTGCCCGGTGGGACCGTGGGCGGGGGCAGGAAGAGGCTGAAAGTGCTGCCAGGGAGGCTGATGGCGGAGGGCGGGGTCGCCCCCAACCGACAATGGGCAGGGCCCGAGGCAGTCTGAAAGCGCTGCCAGGGAGGCTGAGGGCGGGGGGCGGGGCGCCCCCAACCGACAATGGGCAGGGCCCGAGGCAGTCTGAAAGCGCTGCCAGGGAGGCTGAGGGCGGGGGGCGGGGCGCCCCCAGCCGACAATGGGCAGGGGCCCGAGAGAGTCTGAAAGCGCTGCCAGGGAGGCTGACGGCGGGGGGCAGGGCGCCCCCAGCCGACAATGGGCAGGGGCGGGGAAAGTCTGAAAGCGCTGCATGGGAGGTTGATGGCGGAGGGCGGGCTCGCCCCCAGCGTTAATGGGTGGCTGCGGAAGACGGGGCAGGGACAGGGAGAGGGCAGGCGGCTTCGTGCCGGCCCCGGGCGCCTCGACAGCGAGCCCTCACGGCCCCCCAAACCCGCGCCGAGGCCCCAAGAGCTCTGCAGACCTTCCGCGGAAGAACCGGCCCGAAAGCGGCCACCCGCTTGCCGACGGCGGCGCCGGTCGCCTCGATGCAGCCGCCTCCGTGGGGCGGGAAGGGGCAGGGCGAGTTGTGCCAGGGCGCGGCGGCTTTGGGCCGAGTTTCGCTGCACGTACGTGCTTCCCCTGGCTGTGCTGCGGCCCGTGAGGTTCTGTTTTGTGGGGGGGGGGGCTCTGTAGGTAGGGTCTCTGGGGGACGGGGGAGGAGGCGTGGGGTAGGGAGGACGCCGTTTGGGGGGGTCAGTGTGTCAGCAGGGCGAGAACCGGGCACAGGCCCTCCGTCAGCTCGGCTGTGGGCCCAAAGGGATCACAAATAAGATTTGGCAAGAGTTTTGTTTTCCGGAAAAGATTTTCTTTCCGAGTAAATAGAAGAGGCAATCATTCAAAAAAGGCAAAGAGGAAATGAAACAAATCAAATCAAATCAAAACAAAACAAAACAAAACAAAACGAAATAAAATAAAATAATAAAATGAAATGAAAAGAAATGAAATGAAATGATGAAATAAAATGTTGTCGAAAATATGTCTTGGTCTTGAAATCGATTCTGCCGGGCGGGGCAAGGCTGCTGGAGCACTTGGGCTCCGGAGCGTTAAGAGGCTGTGGGGTTTCCCCGGCTCCGAGATGGTACAAGGATGCCTCGTCTACCCGGATCCGCGAAACGTGGCCCGTCCCGCGGCGGCCAGGTCGACGCGGCTCCGGGGCCGGTGGCGTGGGACCGCCGTCGCCGGCGAAGGCGCAGCGGCGGCGGCCGTGGCCGCGACGACCAGGTCTACACGACTCCGGGAAACTTGGCCGGTCCCGCGGCGGCCAGGTCTACTGGGCTCCGGGATGGGCGGCCGCCGTGGCCGCGGCGACCAGGTCTACCCGCCTCCGGGACCGGCGGCGTGGGTCCGCCGTCGAGGGCGAGGGCGCTGCGACGGCCGCGGCGACCGGGTCTACCTAGCTCCGGTGCGACCCGGGCTGCGTGCAGCATGGCGAAGGTAGACCTGTGGTCCGCATCACGGCGTGGGCAGACCTGGTGTCCGCAGCATGGAGCGGGTAGACATGTTGTCCGCCGCATGGAGTGGGTAGACCTGTTGTCCGCGTAATGGAGTAGTTAGACCTGGTGTCCGCAGCTTGGAGTGGGTAGACCTGTTGTCCGCAGCAAGCCGTGGGTAGACCGGTTGTCCGCAGCAAGCCGTGGGTAGACCTGGTGTCCGCAGCATGCCCTGGGTAGACCTGGTGTCCGCAGCTTGGTAGACCTGTTGCCCGATTCATGCCCTGGGTAGACCTGTTGTCCGCAGCAAGCCGTGGGTAGACCTGGTGTCCGCAGCATGCCCTGGGTAGACCTGGTGTCCGCAGCTTGGTAGACCTGTTGCCCGTTTCATGGCTGGGTAGACCTGGTGTCCGCAGCATGCCCTGGGTAGACCTGGTGTCCGCAGCTTGGTAGACCTGTTGCCCGTTTCATGGCTGGGTAGACCTGGTGTCCGCAGCAAGCCGTGAGTAGACCTGTTGCCCGTTTCATGGCTGGGTAGACCTGGTGTCCGCAGCATGCCCTGGGTAGACCTGGTGTCCGCAGCTTGGTAGACCTGTTGCCCGTTTCATGGCTGGGTAGACCTGGTGTCCGCAGCAAGCCGTGAGTAGACCTGTTGCCCGTTTCATAGCTGGGTAGACCTGGTGTCCGCAGCATGCCCTGGGTAGACCTGGTGTCCGCAGCTTGGTAGACCTGTTGCCCGTTTCATGGCTGGGTAGACCTGTTGTCCGCAGCAAGCCGTGGGTAGACCTGGTGCCCGCAGCTTGGTAGACCTGTTGCCCGATTCATGGCTGGGTAGACCTGTTGTCCGCAGCATTGAGTTGGTAGACCTGGTGTCCGCAGCATGCCCTGGGTAGACCTGGTGTCCGCAGCTTGGTAGACCTGTTGCCCGTTTCATGGCTGGGTAGACCTGTTGTCCGCAGCATTGAGTTGGTAGACCTGGTGTCCGCAGCATGCCCTGGGTAGACCTGGTGTCCGCAGCTTGGTAGACCTGTTGCCCGTTTCATGGCTGGGTAGACCTGGTGTCCGCAGCAAGCCGTGAGTAGACCTGTTGCCCGTTTCATGGCTGGGTAGACCTGGTGTCCGCAGCATGCCCTGGGTAGACCTGGTGTCCGCAGCTTGGTAGACCTGTTGCCCGTTTCATGGCTGGGTAGACCTGGTGTCCGCAGCAAGCCGTGAGTAGACCTGTTGCCCGTTTCATGGCTGGGTAGACCTGGTGTCCGCAGCATGCCCTGGGTAGACCTGGTGTCCGCAGCTTGGTAGACCTGTTGCCCGTTTCATGGCTGGGTAGACCTGGTGTCCGCAGCATGCCCTGGGTAGACCTGGTGTCCGCAGCTTGGTAGACCTGTTGCCCGATTCATGGCTGGGTAGACCTGTTGTCCGCAGCATTGAGTTGGTAGACCTGGTGTCCGCAGCATGCCCTGGGTAGACCTGGTGTCCGCAGCTTGGTAGACCTGTTGCCCGTTTCATGGCTGGGTAGACCTGTTGTCCGCAGCATTGAGTTGGTAGACCTGGTGTCCGCAGCATGCCCTGGGTAGACCTGGTGTCCGCAGCTTGGTAGACCTGTTGCCCGTTTCATGGCTGGGTAGACCTGGTGTCCGCAGCAAGCCGTGAGTAGACCTGTTGCCCGTTTCATGGCTGGGTAGACCTGGTGTCCGCAGCATGCCCTGGGTAGACCTGGTGTCCGCAGCTTGGTAGACCTGTTGCCCGATTCATGCCTGGGTAGACCTGGTGTCCGCAGCAAGCCGTGAGTAGACCTGTTGCCCGTTTCATGGCTGGGTAGACCTGGTGTCCGCAGCATGCCCTGGGTAGACCTGGTGTCCGCAGCTTGGTAGACCTGTTGCCCGTTTCATGGCTGGGTAGACCTGGTGTCCGCAGCAAGCCGTGGGTAGACCTGGTGTCCGCAGCCTGGTAGACCTGTTGCCCGATTCATGCCTGGGTAGACCTGTTGTCCGCAGCATTGAGTTGGTAGACCTGGTGTCCGCAGCATGCCCTGGGTAGACCTGGTGTCCGCAGCATTGAGTGGGTAGACCTGTTGCCCGTTTCATGGCTGGGTAGACCTGTTGTCCGCAGCTTGGTAGACCTGTTGCCCGTTTCATGGCTGGGTAGACCTGGTGTCCGCAGCAAGCCGTGAGTAGACCTGTTGCCCGTTTCATGGCTGGGTAGACCTGGTGTCCGCAGCATGCCCTGGGTAGACCTGGTGTCCGCAGCTTGGTAGACCTGTTGCCCGATTCATGGCTGGGTAGACCTGTTGTCCGCAGCATTGAGTTGGTAGACCTGGTGTCCGCAGCATGCCCTGGGTAGACCTGGTGTCCGCAGCTTGGTAGACCTGTTGCCCGTTTCATGGCTGGGTAGACCTGTTGTCCGCAGCATTGAGTTGGTAGACCTGGTGTCCGCAGCATGCCCTGGGTAGACCTGGTGTCCGCAGCTTGGTAGACCTGTTGCCCGTTTCATGGCTGGGTAGACCTGTTGTCCGCAGCATTGAGTTGGTAGACCTGGTGTCCGCAGCATGCCCTGGGTAGACCTGGTGTCCGCAGCTTGGTAGACCTGTTGCCCGTTTCATGGCTGGGTAGACCTGTTGTCCGCAGCTTGGTAGACCTGTTGCCCGTTTCATGGCGGGGTAGACCTGGTGTCCGCAGCAAGCCGTGAGTAGACCTGTTGCCCGTTTCATGGCTGGGTAGACCTGGTGTCCGCAGCATGCCCTGGGTAGACCTGGTGTCCGCAGCTTGGTAGACCTGTTGCCCGTTTCATGCCTGGGTAGACCTGGTGTCCGCAGCATGCCCTGGGTAGACCTGGTGTCCGCAGCTTGGTAGACCTGTTGCCCGTTTCATGGCTGGGTAGACCTGTTGTCCGCAGCATTGAGTGGGTAGACCTGTTGCCCGTTTCATGGCTGGGTAGACCTGGTGTCCGCAGCAAGCCGTGGGTAGACCTGGTGTCCGCAGCTTGGTAGACCTGTTGCCCGATTCATGCCTGGGTAGACCTGTTGTCCGCAGCATTGAGTTGGTAGACCTGGTGTCCGCTGCATACCCTGGGTAGACCTGGTGTCCGCAGCTTGGTAGACCTGTTGCCCGTTTCATGGCTGGGTAGACCTGTTGTCCGCAGCATTGAGTTGGTAGACCTGTTGCCCGTTTCATGGCTGGGTAGACCTGTTGTCCGCAGCTTGGTAGACCTGTTGCCCGATTCATGGCTGGGTAGACCTGGTGTCCGCAGCAAGCCGTGAGTAGACCTGTTGCCCGTTTCATGGCTGGGTAGACCTGGTGTCCGCAGCATGCCCTGGGTAGACCTGGTGTCCGCAGCTTGGTAGACCTGTTGCCCGTTTCATGGCTGGGTAGACCTGGTGTCCGCAGCAAGCCGTGAGTAGACCTGTTGCCCGTTTCATGGCTGGGTAGACCTGTTGTCCGCAGCAAGCCGTGGGTAGACCTGGTGTCCGCAGCTTGGTAGACCTGTTGCCCGTTTCATGGCTGGGTAGACCTGGTGTCCGCAGCATTGAGTTGGTAGACCTGGTGTCCGCTGCATACCCTGGGTAGACCTGGTGTCCGCAGCTTGGTAGACCTGTTGCCCGTTTCATGGCTGGGTAGACCTGTTGTCCGCAGCATTGAGTTGGTAGACCTGTTGCCCGTTTCATGGCTGGGTAGACCTGTTGTCCGCAGCTTGGTAGACCTGTTGCCCGATTCATGGCTGGGTAGACCTGGTGTCCGCAGCAAGCCGTGAGTAGACCTGTTGCCCGTTTCATGGCTGGGTAGACCTGTTGTCCGCAGCAAGCCGTGGGTAGACCTGGTGTCCGCAGCTTGGTAGACCTGTTGCCCGTTTCATGGCTGCGTAGACCTGGTGTCCGCAGCATGCCCTGGGTAGACCTGGTGTCCGCAGCTTGGTAGACCTGTTGCCCGTTTCATGGCTGGGTAGACCTGTTGTCCGCAGCATTGAGTTGGTAGACCTGTTGCCCGTTTCATGGCTGGGTAGACCTGTTGTCCGCAGCTTGGTAGACCTGTTGCCCGATTCATGGCTGGGTAGACCTGGTGTCCGCAGCAAGCCGTGAGTAGACCTGTTGCCCGTTTCATGGCTGGTTAGACCTGTTGTCCGCAGCAAGCCGTGGGTAGACCTGGTGTCCGCAGCTTGGTAGACCTGTTGCCCGTTTCATGGCTGGGTAGACCTGGTGTCCGCAGCATGCCCTGGGTAGACCTGGTGTCCGCAGCTTGGTAGACCTGTTGCCCGTTTCATGGCTGGGTAGACCTGGTGTCCGCAGCATGCCCTGGGTAGACCTGGTGTCCGCAGCTTGGTAGACCTGTTGCCCGTTTCATGGCTGGGTAGACCTGTTGTCCGCAGCAAGCCGTGGGTAGACCTGGTGTCCGCAGCTTGGTAGACCTGTTGCCCGATTCATGCCTGGGTAGACCTGTTGTCCGCAGCAAGCCGTGGGTAGACCTGGTGTCCGCAGCTTGGTAGACCTGTTGCCCGTTTCATGGCTGGGTAGACCTGTTGTCCGCAGCATTGAGTTGGTAGACCTGTTGCCCGTTTCATGGCTGGGTAGACCTGGTGTCCGCAGCATTGAGTGAGTAGACCTGTTGCCCGTTTCATGGCTGGGTAGACCTGGTGTCCGCAGCAAGCCGTGAGTAGACCTGTTGCCCGTTTCATGGCTGGGTAGACCTGGTGTCCGCAGCATGCCCTGGGTAGACCTGGTGTCCGCAGCTTGGTAGACCTGTTGCCCGTTTCATGGCTGGGTAGACCTGTTGTCCGCAGCATTGAGTTGGTAGACCTGTTGTCCGCAGCAAGCCGTGGGTAGACCTGGTGTCCGCAGCATGCCCTGGGTAGACCTGGTGTCCGCAGCTTGGTAGACCTGTTGCCCGTTTCATGGCTGGGTAGACCTGTTGTCCGCAGCAAGCCGTGGGTAGACCTGGTGTCCGCAGCATTGAGTGAGTAGACCTGTTGCCCGTTTCATGGCTGGGTAGACCTGGTGTCCGCAGCAAGCCGTGAGTAGACCTGTTGCCCGTTTCATGGCTGGGTAGACCTGGTGTCCGCAGCATGCCCTGGGTAGACCTGGTGTCCGCAGCTTGGTAGACCTGTTGCCCGTTTCATGGCTGGGTAGACCTGTTGTCCGCAGCAAGCCGTGGGTAGACCTGGTGTCCGCAGCTTGGTAGACCTGTTGCCCGTTTCATGGCTGGGTAGACCTGTTGTCCGCAGCATTGAGTTGGTAGACCTGTTGTCCGCAGCAAGCCGTGGGTAGACCTGGTGTCCGCAGCATGCCCTGGGTAGACCTGGTGTCCGCAGCTTGGTAGACCTGTTGCCCGATTCATGCCTGGGTAGACCTGGTGTCCGCAGCAAGCCGTGGGTAGACCTGGTGTCCGCAGCATGCCCTGGGTAGACCTGGTGTCCGCAGCTTGGTAGACCTGTTGCCCGTTTCATGGCTGGGTAGACCTGGTGTCCGCAGCAAGCCGTGAGTAGACCTGTTGCCCGATTCATGGCTGGGTAGACCTGTTGTCCGCAGCATGCCCTGGGTAGACCTGGTGTCCGCAGCTTGGTAGACCTATTGCCCGTTTCATGGCTGGGTAGACCTGGTGTCCGCAGCAAGCCGTGAGTAGACCTGTTGCCCGTTTCATGGCTGGGTAGACCTGGTGTCCGCAGCATGCCCTGGGTAGACCTGGTGTCCGCAGCTTGGTAGACCTGTTGCCCGTTTCAAGGCTGGGTAGACCTGGTGTCCGCAGCTTGGTAGACCTGTTGCCCGTTTCATGGCTGGGTAGACCTGTTGTCCGCAGCTTGGTAGACCTGTTGCCCGTTTCATGGCTGGGTAGACCTGGTGTCCGCAGCATGCCCTGGGTAGACCTGGTGTCCGCAGCTTGGTAGACCTGTTGCCCGTTTCATGGCTGGGTAGACCTGTTGTCCGCAGCAAGCCGTGAGTAGACCGGTTGCCCGTTTCATGGCTGGGTAGACCTGTTGTCCGCAGCATGCCCTGGGTAGACCTGGTGTCCGCAGCTTGGTAGACCTGTTGCCCGTTTCATGGCTGGGTAGACCTGTTGTCCGCAGCATTGAGTGGGTAGACCTGTTGCCCGTTTCATGGCTGGGTAGACCTGGTGTCCGCAGCAAGCCGTGGGTAGACCTGGTGTCCGCAGCTTGGTAGACCTGTTGCCCGTTTCATGGCTGGGTAGACCTGTTGTCCGCAGCATTGAGTTGGTAGACCTGGTGTCCGCTGCATACCCTGGGTAGACCTGGTGTCCGCAGCTTGGTAGACCTGTTGCCCGTTTCATGGCTGGGTAGACCTGTTGTCCGCAGCATTGAGTTGGTAGACCTGTTGCCCGTTTCATGGCTGGGTAGACCTGTTGTCCGCAGCTTGGTAGACCTGTTGCCCGATTCATGGCTGGGTAGACCTGGTGTCCGCAGCAAGCCGTGAGTAGACCTGTTGCCCGTTTCATGGCTGGGTAGACCTGTTGTCCGCAGCAAGCCGTGGGTAGACCTGGTGTCCGCAGCTTGGTAGACCTGTTGCCCGTTTCATGGCTGGGTAGACCTGTTGTCCGCAGCAAGCCGTGGGTAGACCTGGTGTCCGCAGCTTGGTAGACCTGTTGCCCGATTCATGCCTGGGTAGACCTGTTGTCCGCAGCAAGCCGTGGGTAGACCTGGTGTCCGCAGCTTGGTAGACCTGTTGCCCGTTTCATGGCTGGGTAGACCTGTTGTCCGCAGCATTGAGTTGGTAGACCTGTTGCCCGTTTCATGGCTGGGTAGACCTGGTGTCCGCAGCATTGAGTGAGTAGACCTGTTGCCCGTTTCATGGCTGGGTAGACCTGGTGTCCGCAGCAAGCCGTGAGTAGACCTGTTGCCCGTTTCATGGCTGGGTAGACCTGGTGTCCGCAGCATGCCCTGGGTAGACCTGGTGTCCGCAGCTTGGTAGACCTGTTGCCCGTTTCATGGCTGGGTAGACCTGGTGTCCGCAGCAAGCCGTGGGTAGACCTGGTGTCCGCAGCTTGGTAGACCTGTTGCCCGTTTCATGGCTGGGTAGACCTGTTGTCCGCAGCATTGAGTTGGTAGACCTGTTGTCCGCAGCAAGCCGTGGGTAGACCTGGTGTCCGCAGCATGCCCTGGGTAGACCTGGTGTCCGCAGCTTGGTAGACCTGTTGCCCGATTCATGCCTGGGTAGACCTGTTGTCCGCAGCAAGCCGTGGGTAGACCTGGTGTCCGCAGCATGCCCTGGGTAGACCTGGTGTCCGCAGCTTGGTAGACCTGTTGCCCGTTTCATGGCTGGGTAGACCTGGTGTCCGCAGCAAGCCGTGAGTAGACCTGTTGCCCGATTCATGGCTGGGTAGACCTGGTGTCCGCAGCATGCCCTTGGTAGACCTGGTGTCCGCAGCAAGCCGTGAGTAGACCTGTTGCCCGTTTCATGGCTGGGTAGACCTGGTGTCCGCAGCATGCCCTGGGTAGACCTGGTGTCCGCAGCTTGGTAGACCTGTTGCCCGTTTCAAGGCTGGGTAGACCTGGTGTCCGCAGCTTGGTAGACCTGTTGCCCGTTTCATGGCTGGGTAGACCTGGTGTCCGCAGCAAGCCGTGAGTAGACCTGTTGCCCGTTTCATGGCTGGGTAGACCTGGTGTCCGCAGCATGCCCTGGGTAGACCTGGTGTCCGCAGCTTGGTAGACCTGTTGCCCGTTTCATGCCTGGGTAGACCTGTTGTCCGCAGCAAGCCGTGGGTAGACCTGTTGCCCGTTTCATGGCTGGGTAGACCTGTTGTCCGCAGCATGCCCTGGGTAGACCTGGTGTCCGCAGCTTGGTAGACCTGTTGCCCGTTTCATGGCTGGGTAGACCTGTTGTCCGCAGCATTGAGTGGGTAGACCTGTTGCCCGTTTCATGGCTGGGTAGACCTGGTGTCCGCAGCAAGCCGTGGGTAGACCTGGTGTCCGCAGCTTGGTAGACCTGTTGCCCGTTTCATGGCTGGGTAGACCTGTTGTCCGCAGCATTGAGTTGGTAGACCTGGTGTCCGCTGCATACCCTGGGTAGACCTGGTGTCCGCAGCTTGGTAGACCTGTTGCCCGTTTCATGGCTGGGTAGACCTGTTGTCCGCAGCATTGAGTTGGTAGACCTGGTGTCCGCAGCATGCCCTGGGTAGACCTGGTGTCCGCAGCTTGGTAGACCTGTTGCCCGTTTCATGGCTGGGTAGACCTGGTGTCCGCAGCAAGCCGTGGGTAGACCTGGTGTCCGCAGCATGCCCTGGGTAGACCTGGTGTCCGCAGCTTGGTAGACCTGTTGCCCGTTTCATGGCTGGGTAGACCTGTTGTCCGCAGCAAGCCGTGGGTAGACCTGGTGTCCGCAGCATGCCCTGGGTAGACCTGGTGTCCGCAGCTTGGTAGACCTGTTGCCCGTTTCATGCCCTGGGTAGACCTGGTGTCCGCAGCTGGGTAGACCTGTTGTCCGCAGCAAGCCGTGGGTAGACCTGGTGTCCGCAGCATGCCCTGGGTAGACCTGTTGTCCGCAGCTTGGTAGACCTGTTGCCCGTTTCATGGCTGGGTAGACCTGTTGTCCGTAGCATTGAGTGGGTAGACCTGGTGTCCGCAGCATGCCCTGGGTAGACCTGGTGTCCGCAGCTTGGTAGACCTGTTGCCCGTTTCATGGCTGGGTAGACCTGGTGTCCGCAGCATTGAGTGGGTAGACCTGTTGCCCGTTTCATGGCTGGGTAGACCTGGTGTCCGCAGCAAGCCGTGGGTAGACCTGTTGTCCGCAGCATGCCGTGGGTAGACCTGGTGTCCGCAGCTTGGTAGACCTGTTGCCCGATTCATGCCTGGGTAGACCTGTTGTCCGCAGCAAGCCGTGGGTAGACCTGGTGTCCGCAGCATGCCCTGGGTAGACCTGTTGTCCGCAGCTTGGTCGACCTGTTGCCCGTTTCATGGCTGGGTAGACCTGTTGTCCGCAGCAAGCCGTCGGTAGACCTGTTGCCCGTTTCATGGCTGGTAGACCTGTTGTCCGCCGCCGGCCTGGAAGTACTCCAAGGGGTCGCTGTTTCTCGCTGCCTCCGGCTATGTCATCGTAGAAGGCGGCGTGCGCCACTGCGCCCCCTCGGTCACGTACATCGGTTCTCTTTCCGGCCTCCGCCGCTTCGGGCCCATCTGTCCGTATTATGGGAACGAGGTGACGGGCCGTATCCCCACAGGCTGTTGCCGTGCCTGTGTCCGTGGCGGAGAAGGGCGGACGCGCGTGCGGTCGCCAGGGCCAGAAGAACACCGCCGATGTCGGGGCGAGTCGCGTGGCTTCGTCCGGCTTCCCGTCTTACCCAGTTCGACTGGGACAGGTTAGCCCAGAGAGAGAGACCGATGCGATCCGAGAGCCGCTCCCCGGCCCAGGCGAGGCTGCGTGCTCAGTCGGGGGAGAAGCGAGAAAGCCCCCAGAGAGACCGATGCGATCCGAGAGCCGCTCCCCGGCCCAGGCCGAGGCTGCGGGTTCAGTCCGGGGGAGAAGCGAGAAAGCCCCCAGAGAGAGCGATGCGATCCGAGAGCCACCGCGCTCCCCCGGCCCAGGCGAGGCTGCGTTGTTCCAGGCGGGGGAGAAGCGAGAAAAAGGCCCAGAGAGAGGGCGAGAAAGCCGCGAGTGTGTCCCGCTCCGGCCCGGCTGCTGCCGGTTTCGTGACAACGGGGAGCCGGGCGCCCGCTCGCTCCCCCGGGGATGGTGGCGGGCGAGGCGGCGGCGCCTCGCCCCTTTTCTGCCCGGCCTTAAGCCGGGGCCCCGCCCGCTCGCCGGGTGCGGCATTTCTTCGGCTGTCGGTCCCGGTGCACGCTGGTGGCCGGCAGCCGGGGCTGGATTTCTGTGGGGCCGGCCCGGGGTTGTGTTGAGCCTGCCCGGGCTTTCCCTGGCCCCCCTCCCCGAGAGCCCCCCGGGCGTGGCTCGCTTGGCCGAGGTTGGCTGCGCCTCGTTTCCCGCTCCCGACCTGTGTTGCCAGAGTTGTGTCCGTATCGAAAGGGCAGCGGGGGACATGCAGTGGGGCGTGTGGCCTCGCCTCTCGGCTTCGCTTGCTTGCCTGCGAAGGGGGGCTCGGTGACGGGAGTGTCCGGCCCTGCCGTGTGTTGTTGAAGTCGTCCCCCTTCCTCGGCCCTAAGCCGGGGACCCGCGTGTAGCGGGCAGAATTTTTCCGGGGCGGCGGTCGGCCGCGGTGGCCGGCCGTGTCCCCCCCCCAGGACGGACCCCGCAACCCAACAGAGAGCGAGCGAGCGAGTGAGCCCCCGAGAGTGTGTCGTGGGCGGGGCGGCGGCGCCTCGCCCTTTCTCGGTATCGGCCGGGCGCGATCGAGGCACCGTGCCGGGGCGGCCCGTGGTGTCTGGCCTGCCCCGGCTGCCGTGGTTGCCGTTGCCGGCGGGGGCTGGGTTTTGCGAGCGGCTCCGTTCTTTTTTATTAAAGCGTGCCGGTGTGCGGGGCAGTGTGGGGGTGCCCGCCCGGCCTCCGTTCTTTTTCTCTCGCGGCCCTAAGCCGCGGCACCGAGAAGCGCGCGCTGACGAAGGGTCACGGGCCGCCACCGAAGCGAAAGCGAAAGGCGAGAGAGAAGGGCTGGCTGTGTTGGCGAGTGAGAAAAGAGACCGTATGTCCGGTGGTTGGAGGGGTTTTACGGGAGGAGTTGAGAGGCGCGTTCTCGCCCCCACCCCTGGCTCGTGACCCCCGTGGCTAGCACGGGTCGTGCGACGCATGGCGTGCTTTTTTTTTAGTTTTTTTTTTGGTGCGGTGGCTTGCCCTTCCCCCCGGCTTTTTTTCCGGGTGGGAAGCCGATCGCTGCGAGGCGGGCGAAAGCCGGTGGCCCGCGGCGTGGTCGGTGGCAGCTGCTCCGTTTTCCGTTGTCTTGCGGCCCGCGGGCGGGTGGCGGCACCCCCCGCTCTCTTCCTCTGCTGCGTGATCGA
>NW_028276540.1:87500-102500 GCF_052056855.1 Sturnus vulgaris
TTTCCCTTCACCGCGCGCGCGCGCGGTGAGAGGGGGATCCGTTTGCTGCCGTCTCCAGGCGGCGAGGTAGACCTGGTGCCGGCGGGGACCCGGGGCGCCGCGCGCCGCGCCCATCGCGCCCCATCCACAAGCGTCGTTGGTCGGCGTTTGGGAGGCCAAGACGGTGGCACGCGGAGCCCGGTTCGGCGCCCTGCCGTCCTGGCAGGTGCTGGGTAGACCTGTTGCCCTCGGCCGGCCTTTGTACCTGACGGCCGAATGCTGGGTAGACCTGTTGCCCTCGGCCTGCCGTTTTACCGGCCGGCCTAATGCTGAGTAGACCTGTTGCCCTCTGCCGGCCGTGTTACCGGCCGGCCTAATGCTGGGTAGACCTGTTGCCCTCGGCCGGCCTTTGGACGTGGCGGCCTAATGCTGGGTAGACCTGTTGCCCTCGGCCGGCATTTGTACCTGACGGCCGAATGCTGGGTAGACCTGTTGCCCTCTGCCGGCCGGCCTAATGCTGGGTAGACCTGTTGCCCTCGGCCGGCCTTTGGACGTGGCGGCCTAATGCTGGGTAGACCTGTTGCCCTCGGCCGGCCTTTGTACCTGACGGCCGAATGCTGGGTAGACCTGTTGCCCTCTGCCGGCCGGCCTAATGCTGGGTAGACCTGTTGCCCTCGGCCGGCCTTTGGACGTGGCGGCCGAATGCTGGGTAGACCTGTTGCCCTCGGCCGGCCTTTGGACGTGGCGGCCGAATGCTGGGTAGACCTGTTGCCCTCGGCCGGCCTTTGGACGTGGCGGCCTAATGCTGGGTAGACCTGTTGCCCTCGGCCGGCCTTTGGACGTGGCGGCCTAATGCTGGGTAGACCTGTTGCCCTCGGCCGGCCTTTGGACGTGGCGGCCTAATGCTGGTTAGACCTGTTGCCCTCGGCCGGCAGTGTTACCGGCCGGCCTAATGCTGGGTAGACCTGTTGCCCTCGGCCGGCCTTTGTACCTGACGGCCGAATGCTGGGTAGACCTGTTGCCCTCTGCCGGCCGGCCTAATGCTGGGTAGACCTGTTGCCCTCGGCCGGCCTTTATACGTGGCGGCCGAATGCTGGGTAGACCTGTTGCCCTCGGCCGGCCTTTGGACGTGGCGGCCTAATGCTGGGTAGACCTGTTGCCCTCGGCCGGCCTTTGGACGTGGCGGCCTAATGCTGGGTAGACCTGTTGCCCTCGGCCGGCAGTGTTACCGGCCGGCCTAATGCTGGGTAGACCTGTTGCCCTCGGCCGGCCTTTGTACCTGACGGCCGAATGCTGGGTAGACCTGTTGCCCTCGGCCTGCCGTTTTACCGGCCGGCCTAATGCTGAGTAGACCTGTTGCCCTCTGCCGGCCGTGTTACCGGCCGGCCTAATGCTGGGTAGACCTGTTGCCCTCGGCCGGCCTTTGTACCTGACGGCCGAATGCTGGGTAGACCTGTTGCCCTCTGCCGGCCGGCCTAATGCTGGGTAGACCTGTTGCCCTCGGCCGGCCTTTGGACGTGGCGGCCGAATGCTGGGTAGACCTGTTGCCCTCGGCCGGCCTTTGGACGTGGCGGCCTAATGCTGGGTAGACCTGTTGCCCTCGGCCGGCCTTTGGACGTGGCGGCCTAATGCTGGGTAGACCTGTTGCCCTCGGCCGGCAGTGTTACCGGCCGGCCTAATGCTGGGTAGACCTGTTGCCCTCGGCCGGCCTTTGTACCTGACGGCCGAATGCTGGGTAGACCTGTTGCCCTCTGCCGGCCGGCCTAATGCTGGGGAGACCTGTTGCCCTCGGCCGGCCTTTGGACGTGGCGGCCGAATGCTGGGTAGACCTGTTGCCCTCGGCCGGCCTTTGGACGTGGCAGCCTAATGCTGGGTAGACCTGTTGCCCTCGGCCGGCCTTTGGACGTGGCGGCCGAATGCTGGGTAGACCTGTTGCCCTCGGCCGGCCTTTGGACGTGGCGGCCTAATGCTGGGTAGACCTGTTGCCCTCGGCCGGCCTTTGGACGTGGCGGCCTAATGCTGGGTAGACCTGTTGCCCTCGGCCGGCAGTGTTACCGGCCGGCCTAATGCTGGGTAGACCTGTTGCCCTCGGCCCGCCGTGTTACCGGCCAGCCGAATGCTGGGTAGACCTGTTGCCCTCGGCCGGCCTTTGTACCTGACGGCCGAATGCTGGGTAGACCTGTTGCCCTCGGCCGGCCTTTGGACGTGGCGGCCGAATGCTGGGTAGACCTGTTGCCCTCGGCCGGCCTTTGTACCTGACGGCCGAATGCTGGGTAGACCTGTTGCCCTCTGCCGGCCGGCCTAATGCTGGGTAGACCTGTTGCCCTCGGCCGGCCTTTGGACGTGGCGGCCTAATGCTGGGTAGACCTGTTGCCCTCGGCCGGCCTTTGGACGTGGCGGCCGAATGCTGGGTAGACCTGTTGCCCTCGGCCGGCCTTTGGACGTGGCGGCCGAATGCTGGGTAGACCTGTTGCCCTCGGCCGGCCTTTGGACGTGGCGGCCGAATGCTGGGTAGACCTGTTGCCCTCGGCCGGCCTTTGGACGTGGCGGCCGAATGCTGGGTAGACCTGTTGCCCTCGGCCGGCCTTTGTACGTGGCGGCCGAATGCTGGGTAGACCTGTTGCCCTCGGCCGGCCTTTGGACGTGGCGGCCTAATGCTGGGTAGACCTGTTGCCCTCGGCCGGCCTTTGGACGTGGCGGCCGAATGCTGGGTAGACCTGTTGCCCTCGGCCGGCCTTTGGACGTGGCGGCCGAATGCTGGGTAGACCTGTTGCCCTCGGCCGGCAGTGTTACCGGCCGGCCGAATGCTGGGTAGACCTGTTGCCCTCGGCCCGCCGTGTTACCGGCCAGCCGAATGCTGGGTAGACCTGTTGCCCTCGGCCGGCCTTTGTACCTGACGGCCGAATGCTGGGTAGACCTGTTGCCCTCTGCCGGCCGTCTTTCCGGCTGGCCTAATGCTGGGTAGAACTGTTGCCCTCGGCCGGCCCTGGTACCGGCCGGCCTAATGCTGGGTAGACCTGTTGCCCTCGGCCGGTCTTTGTCTCTGGCCGCCCGCGGCGTGGTAGTCCTGTTACCGTCGGCCGGCCTTGCAGCCCGGCCGCCGCGCGATGGCGCCCCGTCTCTTCCATCGGACGCGCGGCCCCCTTGTCGTCTCTGCAGCGGCGAGCACGCCTTCGGCGGTCGGCCTGCACGTCCGGCATGACCGCGGGCACTGGCAGCCCAGCAGGCAGCCCTGCTCTCGCGTCTTCTTCCCCCCGGCGAAAGGCGGGGCGTGAAGGCGGGCGACTTTCGGTCCCAGCCGTGCCCAGGTGTCCCTGCCGGCTCCGTGCGCCAGCATCCACTGGCGAGCTCCGCCGGCCTCTTCCCCAGCCGCGGCCCCTGTCCGCTCCGCCGTCATGGTGCCGGCACCCCACTTCCCCAAGCGCTCCCCGACAGGAGCAGGCAGCGTTGTCGCGCCCCCTCCCCGTGCTCGAATGGACCGCGGCCCTGCTCCGGGCTTCATTTCTGCAGCGCGCTCGCTCGCTCGCTCGCGCGCTCCCTCCCTCCCCCCCCCCTCCCCCCTCCCCCCGGCCGCCCGCCCGCCGCGCTGCCGCCCTGCCGCAGGCTTGAGCGGCGCCGGGGCGGAGGAGGAAGGAACGCCACCAAAGCAAAAGGCTCCGAGAAAGCTGAACAGAGAGCTTCTTTGACCAGGGACAGACGGCGCCAATCATCCCGCCGCCATCCCTGCTTGTGCACCAGGCTCTCCGCCTGCCGACCTCGGCATCAGCCTCCCGCCGCCGCCGTGTAAACTGCCCGGTGGGACCGTGGGCGGGGGCAGGAAGAGGCTGAAAGTGCTGCCAGGGAGGCTGATGGCGGAGGGCGGGGTCGCCCCCAACCGACAATGGGCAGGGCCCGAGGCAGTCTGAAAGCGCTGCCAGGGAGGCTGAGGGCGGGGGGCGGGGCGCCCCCAACCGACAATGGGCAGGGCCCGAGGCAGTCTGAAAGCGCTGCCAGGGAGGCTGAGGGCGGGGGGCGGGGCGCCCCCAGCCGACAATGGGCAGGGGCCCGAGAGAGTCTGAAAGCGCTGCCAGGGAGGCTGACGGCGGGGGGCAGGGCGCCCCCAGCCGACAATGGGCAGGGGCGGGGAAAGTCTGAAAGCGCTGCATGGGAGGTTGATGGCGGAGGGCGGGCTCGCCCCCAGCGTTAATGGGTGGCTGCGGAAGACGGGGCAGGGACAGGGAGAGGGCAGGCGGCTTCGTGCCGGCCCCGGGCGCCTCGACAGCGAGCCCTCACGGCCCCCCAAACCCGCGCCGAGGCCCCAAGAGCTCTGCAGACCTTCCGCGGAAGAACCGGCCCGAAAGCGGCCACCCGCTTGCCGACGGCGGCGCCGGTCGCCTCGATGCAGCCGCCTCCGTGGGGCGGGAAGGGGCAGGGCGAGTTGTGCCAGGGCGCGGCGGCTTTGGGCCGAGTTTCGCTGCACGTACGTGCTTCCCCTGGCTGTGCTGCGGCCCGTGAGGTTCTGTTTTGTGGGGGGGGGGGCTCTGTAGGTAGGGTCTCTGGGGGACGGGGGAGGAGGCGTGGGGTAGGGAGGACGCCGTTTGGGGGGGTCAGTGTGTCAGCAGGGCGAGAACCGGGCACAGGCCCTCCGTCAGCTCGGCTGTGGGCCCAAAGGGATCACAAATAAGATTTGGCAAGAGTTTTGTTTTCCGGAAAAGATTTTCTTTCCGAGTAAATAGAAGAGGCAATCATTCAAAAAAGGCAAAGAGGAAATGAAACAAATCAAATCAAATCAAAACAAAACAAAACAAAACAAAACGAAATAAAATAAAATAATAAAATGAAATGAAAAGAAATGAAATGAAATGATGAAATAAAATGTTGTCGAAAATATGTCTTGGTCTTGAAATCGATTCTGCCGGGCGGGGCAAGGCTGCTGGAGCACTTGGGCTCCGGAGCGTTAAGAGGCTGTGGGGTTTCCCCGGCTCCGAGATGGTACAAGGATGCCTCGTCTACCCGGATCCGCGAAACGTGGCCCGTCCCGCGGCGGCCAGGTCGACGCGGCTCCGGGGCCGGTGGCGTGGGACCGCCGTCGCCGGCGAAGGCGCAGCGGCGGCGGCCGTGGCCGCGACGACCAGGTCTACACGACTCCGGGAAACTTGGCCGGTCCCGCGGCGGCCAGGTCTACTGGGCTCCGGGATGGGCGGCCGCCGTGGCCGCGGCGACCAGGTCTACCCGCCTCCGGGACCGGCGGCGTGGGTCCGCCGTCGAGGGCGAGGGCGCTGCGACGGCCGCGGCGACCGGGTCTACCTAGCTCCGGTGCGACCCGGGCTGCGTGCAGCATGGCGAAGGTAGACCTGTGGTCCGCATCACGGCGTGGGCAGACCTGGTGTCCGCAGCATGGAGCGGGTAGACATGTTGTCCGCCGCATGGAGTGGGTAGACCTGTTGTCCGCGTAATGGAGTAGTTAGACCTGGTGTCCGCAGCTTGGAGTGGGTAGACCTGTTGTCCGCAGCAAGCCGTGGGTAGACCGGTTGTCCGCAGCAAGCCGTGGGTAGACCTGGTGTCCGCAGCATGCCCTGGGTAGACCTGGTGTCCGCAGCTTGGTAGACCTGTTGCCCGATTCATGCCCTGGGTAGACCTGTTGTCCGCAGCAAGCCGTGGGTAGACCTGGTGTCCGCAGCATGCCCTGGGTAGACCTGGTGTCCGCAGCTTGGTAGACCTGTTGCCCGTTTCATGGCTGGGTAGACCTGGTGTCCGCAGCATGCCCTGGGTAGACCTGGTGTCCGCAGCTTGGTAGACCTGTTGCCCGTTTCATGGCTGGGTAGACCTGGTGTCCGCAGCAAGCCGTGAGTAGACCTGTTGCCCGTTTCATGGCTGGGTAGACCTGGTGTCCGCAGCATGCCCTGGGTAGACCTGGTGTCCGCAGCTTGGTAGACCTGTTGCCCGTTTCATGGCTGGGTAGACCTGGTGTCCGCAGCAAGCCGTGAGTAGACCTGTTGCCCGTTTCATAGCTGGGTAGACCTGGTGTCCGCAGCATGCCCTGGGTAGACCTGGTGTCCGCAGCTTGGTAGACCTGTTGCCCGTTTCATGGCTGGGTAGACCTGTTGTCCGCAGCAAGCCGTGGGTAGACCTGGTGCCCGCAGCTTGGTAGACCTGTTGCCCGATTCATGGCTGGGTAGACCTGTTGTCCGCAGCATTGAGTTGGTAGACCTGGTGTCCGCAGCATGCCCTGGGTAGACCTGGTGTCCGCAGCTTGGTAGACCTGTTGCCCGTTTCATGGCTGGGTAGACCTGTTGTCCGCAGCATTGAGTTGGTAGACCTGGTGTCCGCAGCATGCCCTGGGTAGACCTGGTGTCCGCAGCTTGGTAGACCTGTTGCCCGTTTCATGGCTGGGTAGACCTGGTGTCCGCAGCAAGCCGTGAGTAGACCTGTTGCCCGTTTCATGGCTGGGTAGACCTGGTGTCCGCAGCATGCCCTGGGTAGACCTGGTGTCCGCAGCTTGGTAGACCTGTTGCCCGTTTCATGGCTGGGTAGACCTGGTGTCCGCAGCAAGCCGTGAGTAGACCTGTTGCCCGTTTCATGGCTGGGTAGACCTGGTGTCCGCAGCATGCCCTGGGTAGACCTGGTGTCCGCAGCTTGGTAGACCTGTTGCCCGTTTCATGGCTGGGTAGACCTGGTGTCCGCAGCATGCCCTGGGTAGACCTGGTGTCCGCAGCTTGGTAGACCTGTTGCCCGATTCATGGCTGGGTAGACCTGTTGTCCGCAGCATTGAGTTGGTAGACCTGGTGTCCGCAGCATGCCCTGGGTAGACCTGGTGTCCGCAGCTTGGTAGACCTGTTGCCCGTTTCATGGCTGGGTAGACCTGTTGTCCGCAGCATTGAGTTGGTAGACCTGGTGTCCGCAGCATGCCCTGGGTAGACCTGGTGTCCGCAGCTTGGTAGACCTGTTGCCCGTTTCATGGCTGGGTAGACCTGGTGTCCGCAGCAAGCCGTGAGTAGACCTGTTGCCCGTTTCATGGCTGGGTAGACCTGGTGTCCGCAGCATGCCCTGGGTAGACCTGGTGTCCGCAGCTTGGTAGACCTGTTGCCCGATTCATGCCTGGGTAGACCTGGTGTCCGCAGCAAGCCGTGAGTAGACCTGTTGCCCGTTTCATGGCTGGGTAGACCTGGTGTCCGCAGCATGCCCTGGGTAGACCTGGTGTCCGCAGCTTGGTAGACCTGTTGCCCGTTTCATGGCTGGGTAGACCTGGTGTCCGCAGCAAGCCGTGGGTAGACCTGGTGTCCGCAGCCTGGTAGACCTGTTGCCCGATTCATGCCTGGGTAGACCTGTTGTCCGCAGCATTGAGTTGGTAGACCTGGTGTCCGCAGCATGCCCTGGGTAGACCTGGTGTCCGCAGCATTGAGTGGGTAGACCTGTTGCCCGTTTCATGGCTGGGTAGACCTGTTGTCCGCAGCTTGGTAGACCTGTTGCCCGTTTCATGGCTGGGTAGACCTGGTGTCCGCAGCAAGCCGTGAGTAGACCTGTTGCCCGTTTCATGGCTGGGTAGACCTGGTGTCCGCAGCATGCCCTGGGTAGACCTGGTGTCCGCAGCTTGGTAGACCTGTTGCCCGATTCATGGCTGGGTAGACCTGTTGTCCGCAGCATTGAGTTGGTAGACCTGGTGTCCGCAGCATGCCCTGGGTAGACCTGGTGTCCGCAGCTTGGTAGACCTGTTGCCCGTTTCATGGCTGGGTAGACCTGTTGTCCGCAGCATTGAGTTGGTAGACCTGGTGTCCGCAGCATGCCCTGGGTAGACCTGGTGTCCGCAGCTTGGTAGACCTGTTGCCCGTTTCATGGCTGGGTAGACCTGTTGTCCGCAGCATTGAGTTGGTAGACCTGGTGTCCGCAGCATGCCCTGGGTAGACCTGGTGTCCGCAGCTTGGTAGACCTGTTGCCCGTTTCATGGCTGGGTAGACCTGTTGTCCGCAGCTTGGTAGACCTGTTGCCCGTTTCATGGCGGGGTAGACCTGGTGTCCGCAGCAAGCCGTGAGTAGACCTGTTGCCCGTTTCATGGCTGGGTAGACCTGGTGTCCGCAGCATGCCCTGGGTAGACCTGGTGTCCGCAGCTTGGTAGACCTGTTGCCCGTTTCATGCCTGGGTAGACCTGGTGTCCGCAGCATGCCCTGGGTAGACCTGGTGTCCGCAGCTTGGTAGACCTGTTGCCCGTTTCATGGCTGGGTAGACCTGTTGTCCGCAGCATTGAGTGGGTAGACCTGTTGCCCGTTTCATGGCTGGGTAGACCTGGTGTCCGCAGCAAGCCGTGGGTAGACCTGGTGTCCGCAGCTTGGTAGACCTGTTGCCCGATTCATGCCTGGGTAGACCTGTTGTCCGCAGCATTGAGTTGGTAGACCTGGTGTCCGCTGCATACCCTGGGTAGACCTGGTGTCCGCAGCTTGGTAGACCTGTTGCCCGTTTCATGGCTGGGTAGACCTGTTGTCCGCAGCATTGAGTTGGTAGACCTGTTGCCCGTTTCATGGCTGGGTAGACCTGTTGTCCGCAGCTTGGTAGACCTGTTGCCCGATTCATGGCTGGGTAGACCTGGTGTCCGCAGCAAGCCGTGAGTAGACCTGTTGCCCGTTTCATGGCTGGGTAGACCTGGTGTCCGCAGCATGCCCTGGGTAGACCTGGTGTCCGCAGCTTGGTAGACCTGTTGCCCGTTTCATGGCTGGGTAGACCTGGTGTCCGCAGCAAGCCGTGAGTAGACCTGTTGCCCGTTTCATGGCTGGGTAGACCTGTTGTCCGCAGCAAGCCGTGGGTAGACCTGGTGTCCGCAGCTTGGTAGACCTGTTGCCCGTTTCATGGCTGGGTAGACCTGGTGTCCGCAGCATTGAGTTGGTAGACCTGGTGTCCGCTGCATACCCTGGGTAGACCTGGTGTCCGCAGCTTGGTAGACCTGTTGCCCGTTTCATGGCTGGGTAGACCTGTTGTCCGCAGCATTGAGTTGGTAGACCTGTTGCCCGTTTCATGGCTGGGTAGACCTGTTGTCCGCAGCTTGGTAGACCTGTTGCCCGATTCATGGCTGGGTAGACCTGGTGTCCGCAGCAAGCCGTGAGTAGACCTGTTGCCCGTTTCATGGCTGGGTAGACCTGTTGTCCGCAGCAAGCCGTGGGTAGACCTGGTGTCCGCAGCTTGGTAGACCTGTTGCCCGTTTCATGGCTGCGTAGACCTGGTGTCCGCAGCATGCCCTGGGTAGACCTGGTGTCCGCAGCTTGGTAGACCTGTTGCCCGTTTCATGGCTGGGTAGACCTGTTGTCCGCAGCATTGAGTTGGTAGACCTGTTGCCCGTTTCATGGCTGGGTAGACCTGTTGTCCGCAGCTTGGTAGACCTGTTGCCCGATTCATGGCTGGGTAGACCTGGTGTCCGCAGCAAGCCGTGAGTAGACCTGTTGCCCGTTTCATGGCTGGGTAGACCTGTTGTCCGCAGCAAGCCGTGGGTAGACCTGGTGTCCGCAGCTTGGTAGACCTGTTGCCCGTTTCATGGCTGGGTAGACCTGGTGTCCGCAGCATGCCCTGGGTAGACCTGGTGTCCGCAGCTTGGTAGACCTGTTGCCCGTTTCATGGCTGGGTAGACCTGGTGTCCGCAGCATGCCCTGGGTAGACCTGGTGTCCGCAGCTTGGTAGACCTGTTGCCCGTTTCATGGCTGGGTAGACCTGTTGTCCGCAGCAAGCCGTGGGTAGACCTGGTGTCCGCAGCTTGGTAGACCTGTTGCCCGATTCATGCCTGGGTAGACCTGTTGTCCGCAGCAAGCCGTGGGTAGACCTGGTGTCCGCAGCTTGGTAGACCTGTTGCCCGTTTCATGGCTGGGTAGACCTGTTGTCCGCAGCATTGAGTTGGTAGACCTGTTGCCCGTTTCATGGCTGGGTAGACCTGGTGTCCGCAGCATTGAGTGAGTAGACCTGTTGCCCGTTTCATGGCTGGGTAGACCTGGTGTCCGCAGCAAGCCGTGAGTAGACCTGTTGCCCGTTTCATGGCTGGGTAGACCTGGTGTCCGCAGCATGCCCTGGGTAGACCTGGTGTCCGCAGCTTGGTAGACCTGTTGCCCGTTTCATGGCTGGGTAGACCTGTTGTCCGCAGCATTGAGTTGGTAGACCTGTTGTCCGCAGCAAGCCGTGGGTAGACCTGGTGTCCGCAGCATGCCCTGGGTAGACCTGGTGTCCGCAGCTTGGTAGACCTGTTGCCCGTTTCATGGCTGGGTAGACCTGTTGTCCGCAGCAAGCCGTGGGTAGACCTGGTGTCCGCAGCATTGAGTGAGTAGACCTGTTGCCCGTTTCATGGCTGGGTAGACCTGGTGTCCGCAGCAAGCCGTGAGTAGACCTGTTGCCCGTTTCATGGCTGGGTAGACCTGGTGTCCGCAGCATGCCCTGGGTAGACCTGGTGTCCGCAGCTTGGTAGACCTGTTGCCCGTTTCATGGCTGGGTAGACCTGTTGTCCGCAGCAAGCCGTGGGTAGACCTGGTGTCCGCAGCTTGGTAGACCTGTTGCCCGTTTCATGGCTGGGTAGACCTGTTGTCCGCAGCATTGAGTTGGTAGACCTGTTGTCCGCAGCAAGCCGTGGGTAGACCTGGTGTCCGCAGCATGCCCTGGGTAGACCTGGTGTCCGCAGCTTGGTAGACCTGTTGCCCGATTCATGCCTGGGTAGACCTGGTGTCCGCAGCAAGCCGTGGGTAGACCTGGTGTCCGCAGCATGCCCTGGGTAGACCTGGTGTCCGCAGCTTGGTAGACCTGTTGCCCGTTTCATGGCTGGGTAGACCTGGTGTCCGCAGCAAGCCGTGAGTAGACCTGTTGCCCGATTCATGGCTGGGTAGACCTGTTGTCCGCAGCATGCCCTGGGTAGACCTGGTGTCCGCAGCTTGGTAGACCTATTGCCCGTTTCATGGCTGGGTAGACCTGGTGTCCGCAGCAAGCCGTGAGTAGACCTGTTGCCCGTTTCATGGCTGGGTAGACCTGGTGTCCGCAGCATGCCCTGGGTAGACCTGGTGTCCGCAGCTTGGTAGACCTGTTGCCCGTTTCAAGGCTGGGTAGACCTGGTGTCCGCAGCTTGGTAGACCTGTTGCCCGTTTCATGGCTGGGTAGACCTGTTGTCCGCAGCTTGGTAGACCTGTTGCCCGTTTCATGGCTGGGTAGACCTGGTGTCCGCAGCATGCCCTGGGTAGACCTGGTGTCCGCAGCTTGGTAGACCTGTTGCCCGTTTCATGGCTGGGTAGACCTGTTGTCCGCAGCAAGCCGTGAGTAGACCGGTTGCCCGTTTCATGGCTGGGTAGACCTGTTGTCCGCAGCATGCCCTGGGTAGACCTGGTGTCCGCAGCTTGGTAGACCTGTTGCCCGTTTCATGCCTGGGTAGACCTGTTGTCCGCAGCATTGAGTGGGTAGACCTGTTGCCCGTTTCATGGCTGGGTAGACCTGGTGTCCGCAGCAAGCCGTGGGTAGACCTGGTGTCCGCAGCTTGGTAGACCTGTTGCCCGTTTCATGGCTGGGTAGACCTGTTGTCCGCAGCATTGAGTTGGTAGACCTGGTGTCCGCTGCATACCCTGGGTAGACCTGGTGTCCGCAGCTTGGTAGACCTGTTGCCCGTTTCATGGCTGGGTAGACCTGTTGTCCGCAGCATTGAGTTGGTAGACCTGTTGCCCGTTTCATGGCTGGGTAGACCTGTTGTCCGCAGCTTGGTAGACCTGTTGCCCGATTCATGGCTGGGTAGACCTGGTGTCCGCAGCAAGCCGTGAGTAGACCTGTTGCCCGTTTCATGGCTGGGTAGACCTGTTGTCCGCAGCAAGCCGTGGGTAGACCTGGTGTCCGCAGCTTGGTAGACCTGTTGCCCGTTTCATGGCTGGGTAGACCTGTTGTCCGCAGCAAGCCGTGGGTAGACCTGGTGTCCGCAGCTTGGTAGACCTGTTGCCCGATTCATGCCTGGGTAGACCTGTTGTCCGCAGCAAGCCGTGGGTAGACCTGGTGTCCGCAGCTTGGTAGACCTGTTGCCCGTTTCATGGCTGGGTAGACCTGTTGTCCGCAGCATTGAGTTGGTAGACCTGTTGCCCGTTTCATGGCTGGGTAGACCTGGTGTCCGCAGCATTGAGTGAGTAGACCTGTTGCCCGTTTCATGGCTGGGTAGACCTGGTGTCCGCAGCAAGCCGTGAGTAGACCTGTTGCCCGTTTCATGGCTGGGTAGACCTGGTGTCCGCAGCATGCCCTGGGTAGACCTGGTGTCCGCAGCTTGGTAGACCTGTTGCCCGTTTCATGGCTGGGTAGACCTGGTGTCCGCAGCAAGCCGTGGGTAGACCTGGTGTCCGCAGCTTGGTAGACCTGTTGCCCGTTTCATGGCTGGGTAGACCTGTTGTCCGCAGCATTGAGTTGGTAGACCTGTTGTCCGCAGCAAGCCGTGGGTAGACCTGGTGTCCGCAGCATGCCCTGGGTAGACCTGGTGTCCGCAGCTTGGTAGACCTGTTGCCCGATTCATGCCTGGGTAGACCTGTTGTCCGCAGCAAGCCGTGGGTAGACCTGGTGTCCGCAGCATGCCCTGGGTAGACCTGGTGTCCGCAGCTTGGTAGACCTGTTGCCCGTTTCATGGCTGGGTAGACCTGGTGTCCGCAGCAAGCCGTGAGTAGACCTGTTGCCCGATTCATGGCTGGGTAGACCTGGTGTCCGCAGCATGCCCTTGGTAGACCTGGTGTCCGCAGCAAGCCGTGAGTAGACCTGTTGCCCGTTTCATGGCTGGGTAGACCTGGTGTCCGCAGCATGCCCTGGGTAGACCTGGTGTCCGCAGCTTGGTAGACCTGTTGCCCGTTTCAAGGCTGGGTAGACCTGGTGTCCGCAGCTTGGTAGACCTGTTGCCCGTTTCATGGCTGGGTAGACCTGGTGTCCGCAGCAAGCCGTGAGTAGACCTGTTGCCCGTTTCATGGCTGGGTAGACCTGGTGTCCGCAGCATGCCCTGGGTAGACCTGGTGTCCGCAGCTTGGTAGACCTGTTGCCCGTTTCATGCCTGGGTAGACCTGTTGTCCGCAGCAAGCCGTGGGTAGACCTGTTGCCCGTTTCATGGCTGGGTAGACCTGTTGTCCGCAGCATGCCCTGGGTAGACCTGGTGTCCGCAGCTTGGTAGACCTGTTGCCCGTTTCATGGCTGGGTAGACCTGTTGTCCGCAGCATTGAGTGGGTAGACCTGTTGCCCGTTTCATGGCTGGGTAGACCTGGTGTCCGCAGCAAGCCGTGGGTAGACCTGGTGTCCGCAGCTTGGTAGACCTGTTGCCCGTTTCATGGCTGGGTAGACCTGTTGTCCGCAGCATTGAGTTGGTAGACCTGGTGTCCGCTGCATACCCTGGGTAGACCTGGTGTCCGCAGCTTGGTAGACCTGTTGCCCGTTTCATGGCTGGGTAGACCTGTTGTCCGCAGCATTGAGTTGGTAGACCTGGTGTCCGCAGCATGCCCTGGGTAGACCTGGTGTCCGCAGCTTGGTAGACCTGTTGCCCGTTTCATGGCTGGGTAGACCTGGTGTCCGCAGCAAGCCGTGGGTAGACCTGGTGTCCGCAGCATGCCCTGGGTAGACCTGGTGTCCGCAGCTTGGTAGACCTGTTGCCCGTTTCATGGCTGGGTAGACCTGTTGTCCGCAGCAAGCCGTGGGTAGACCTGGTGTCCGCAGCATGCCCTGGGTAGACCTGGTGTCCGCAGCTTGGTAGACCTGTTGCCCGTTTCATGCCCTGGGTAGACCTGGTGTCCGCAGCTGGGTAGACCTGTTGTCCGCAGCAAGCCGTGGGTAGACCTGGTGTCCGCAGCATGCCCTGGGTAGACCTGTTGTCCGCAGCTTGGTAGACCTGTTGCCCGTTTCATGGCTGGGTAGACCTGTTGTCCGTAGCATTGAGTGGGTAGACCTGGTGTCCGCAGCATGCCCTGGGTAGACCTGGTGTCCGCAGCTTGGTAGACCTGTTGCCCGTTTCATGGCTGGGTAGACCTGGTGTCCGCAGCATTGAGTGGGTAGACCTGTTGCCCGTTTCATGGCTGGGTAGACCTGGTGTCCGCAGCAAGCCGTGGGTAGACCTGTTGTCCGCAGCATGCCGTGGGTAGACCTGGTGTCCGCAGCTTGGTAGACCTGTTGCCCGATTCATGCCTGGGTAGACCTGTTGTCCGCAGCAAGCCGTGGGTAGACCTGGTGTCCGCAGCATGCCCTGGGTAGACCTGTTGTCCGCAGCTTGGTCGACCTGTTGCCCGTTTCATGGCTGGGTAGACCTGTTGTCCGCAGCAAGCCGTCGGTAGACCTGTTGCCCGTTTCATGGCTGGTAGACCTGTTGTCCGCCGCCGGCCTGGAAGTACTCCAAGGGGTCGCTGTTTCTCGCTGCCTCCGGCTATGTCATCGTAGAAGGCGGCGTGCGCCACTGCGCCCCCTCGGTCACGTACATCGGTTCTCTTTCCGGCCTCCGCCGCTTCGGGCCCATCTGTCCGTATTATGGGAACGAGGTGACGGGCCGTATCCCCACAGGCTGTTGCCGTGCCTGTGTCCGTGGCGGAGAAGGGCGGACGCGCGTGCGGTCGCCAGGGCCAGAAGAACACCGCCGATGTCGGGGCGAGTCGCGTGGCTTCGTCCGGCTTCCCGTCTTACCCAGTTCGACTGGGACAGGTTAGCCCAGAGAGAGAGACCGATGCGATCCGAGAGCCGCTCCCCGGCCCAGGCGAGGCTGCGTGCTCAGTCGGGGGAGAAGCGAGAAAGCCCCCAGAGAGACCGATGCGATCCGAGAGCCGCTCCCCGGCCCAGGCCGAGGCTGCGGGTTCAGTCCGGGGGAGAAGCGAGAAAGCCCCCAGAGAGAGCGATGCGATCCGAGAGCCACCGCGCTCCCCCGGCCCAGGCGAGGCTGCGTTGTTCCAGGCGGGGGAGAAGCGAGAAAAAGGCCCAGAGAGAGGGCGAGAAAGCCGCGAGTGTGTCCCGCTCCGGCCCGGCTGCTGCCGGTTTCGTGACAACGGGGAGCCGGGCGCCCGCTCGCTCCCCCGGGGATGGTGGCGGGCGAGGCGGCGGCGCCTCGCCCCT
>NW_028276540.1:107500-110000 GCF_052056855.1 Sturnus vulgaris
CTCTTCGCCCGCCGGGCGACGGCCGGCCGTCCGGCCGTCGCGCGCAACGGCGGCCGATGGCGCAAGGCGATGGCCAACGTGTGTAAAAAGGGTGCGCGCGGGAAGGCCTTCGGGGCTCGGAGGAGGCGGCTCCTCCGGCCCTTCCCCAGAGCGCGGGGGGGGACGCGGGGCTTTGCCGCCCGGCAAAATCCCGCTCTCCTTGGCCGAGCGGCCTCCTCGCGCGGCAGAGGAGCTCCCGAGGGCCGGGCTCCGGCAGTTCCGGGTCGCGCCTCCAGGGGGAGCGCGCACGTGCGCGAGCCGCCGCCGGGTGGCGCGGCGGCGACGGTCCGCACCGTCGTCGCCGTGGCCTCTCTCGGCCGGGGGTGTGCGAGGTTTCTCGGTGGCTGGGCCGTGTTCCCCGCGCCGGCGGGGCGGCCCGAGCCGCGGTGGTCCTCTCGGGCGCAGCGCCGGGCTACTGAGGGAAACCCCGGGCCCCGAGAAGGATTGCCGCGGTGATGGCAGCGGACGTCGGGCGCGCCCCCGCCGGTGGACGCTCCCCCGAGGGTGGCAGCGGGGGAGGCACCCCGGCGGGGCCATGCAGGTCGTTTCCCTCACCCCAGGGCCAGGTACCTAGCGCTTCGCGCCTCGGCGGTCTCCTGCCGGTTTCCCTCGGCGTCGTCAAACGCCTGTTGGGGGCCGAAAGGGCCGCCGAGCCGGGCGGAGGTTTAAAGACTCGGGCGGCCCGGCACGGCCCCGCCGCGGCGGCGGCGGCGGTGGCGGCGGCGGCAGCGGGTGTCGGGCGGTGGCGGCGCGGGGCGCCATCGAGGGGTGGGGAGCTACTCCCGCCGATCCCCTGCGGTGGCGTGTCCGTCGCGACCGGCCGCGCTCGCCGTCGTCGGCGTCCCGCCGCGCTTGCCCGCGCGCGGGGGCCACCCGTGCCGGGCCGGGGAAGGGGCGCCCTGCCCCCCCCCTCTCTGCGGCCCGGTCTCGGCGGAGAGGCCGCGGCGCGCGATCGGCCGCGGGGGGCCGACCCCGCTGGCCTCTGCGATGCGGGGCGACGCCGGCAGAGGGCGCGCGCTCTCTGCCTTACCTACCTCAGCTGCGGGGTTGCGGCCGCCGGGGCCCGCCGCGCTCTCTCGCTCTTTCTCCTTAGCCGCCGCCGCGGGCTCGCGGGCGGCGCCGCGTCAGGCGCGACCGCGCGCCTCTCGCCTCGACGGCCTTGTCGCCTCGAACCGCACCGCGGCGGCGCCGGCCGCCGGCCACCCCTGACTCGGAGCGCTGTCCCCGCCCGTTGGGGCGCAGCGCTCGGCCGGCTCCTCCATCGCCGGAGGTCCGGCGGGCGCGGGCGACCCCGTGCCGAGCGGCGGCGTCGCCGCTCGGCGAGTGTCCCCGCCCCCCCCGGGGGGGGGGACGGTCGGCCGCGAGGCGCCCGCCTTCACCGGCGGCCGTCCCGGCCCGGGCCCCGCCCGTCCGCTTCCCCGTCGCCCTTCCCGGCCGCGTGTGGGCCAAAAAAAAGGGGAGGCGTGCGGGGCGGCCGCGGGGGCGCTTCCCCGTCCGGTCCCCGAGTGGAAACGAGGGGAGCGGGCGGTGCCCCCCGGCTCAGCCGCCGTACGCCTGCCCGCTGGGCGCGTGCTCGCGGAAGGGCAGCTCGGCGGTGCGAAGCGGCGGCGGTCCCGGGAGTGCGGCCGCGGGTGGCGGAGGGGTTTTGCCGAGCGGCAGACCTCGGGCGCTCCGCGATGCCGGCTCGGGTCTCGGCGGCGTCCCGCCTCCGGCGCCGGTGGCGGAGCGCGGCCCGCCGGGCGTTCGCCTTCCGGCGGGCAAGCGGTCCCGCGCCAGGGGTTGCGCCGGCGGAACGGTCCCGCCGCCGCGTGGCGTTTCGGGCGACGTTCAGGGGCCGCTGGCGGGAGAGCCGGCCCCCGCGTTTTGGCGCGGCGGCGTTCCGCGAGTCGGCGGAGCGGTGAAAAGGAGAAGCCAGGGAGTGAGCCGGGAGCGGCGGGGGCCGGCGGTCGCGCCCCCCGGCCCGCGAACGCGTAGTCGTCCCGTGATCGAGAGGCCGGGCGGGCCACCGTGCCCCCCGCGGTCCGGCGCGTTGCCGCACAAGCCCCTCCGCGCGGAGGTCGGGCCGAGCCCGGGCGCCTGGGCCGCCTCCGAAGGACGGCACGCGAGGCGGCGTCTCCCCTCGCGGGGGGAGGCGGTCGGGGGCGCGGGCCCCTCCGCCTTTCTTTGGCCGACCTTCGGAGCGTTGCGCGGGGTTTCTCTTTTTTGCCCCGCGCTTTCTCCTCCTCCTCCTCCGTTTGTGTGTGCTCGTACGGTCGAAGCGGGGCGCGCGGGGGCGCGCGCGTCCCTGCAGAAACAGAAAAGGGGCCGCTTCACGCGAGCGGTCCCGAAAGCCAGACAACTCTTAGCGGTGGATCACTCGGCTCGTGCGTCGATGAAGAACGCAGCTAGCTGCGAGAATTAATGTGAATTGCAGGACACATTGATCATCGACACTTCGAACGCACTTGCGGCCCCGGGTTCC
>NW_028276540.1:117500-119031 GCF_052056855.1 Sturnus vulgaris
GCCCTCGGCCGGCCTTTGGACGTGGCGGCCTAATGCTGGGTAGACCTGTTGCCCTCGGCCGGCAGTGTTACCGGCCGGCCTAATGCTGGGTAGACCTGTTGCCCTCGGCCGGCCTTTGTACCTGACGGCCGAATGCTGGGTAGACCTGTTGCCCTCGGCCTGCCGTTTTACCGGCCGGCCTAATGCTGAGTAGACCTGTTGCCCTCTGCCGGCCGTGTTACCGGCCGGCCTAATGCTGGGTAGACCTGTTGCCCTCGGCCGGCCTTTGTACCTGACGGCCGAATGCTGGGTAGACCTGTTGCCCTCTGCCGGCCGGCCTAATGCTGGGTAGACCTGTTGCCCTCGGCCGGCCTTTGGACGTGGCGGCCGAATGCTGGGTAGACCTGTTGCCCTCGGCCGGCCTTTGGACGTGGCGGCCTAATGCTGGGTAGACCTGTTGCCCTCGGCCGGCCTTTGGACGTGGCGGCCTAATGCTGGGTAGACCTGTTGCCCTCGGCCGGCAGTGTTACCGGCCGGCCTAATGCTGGGTAGACCTGTTGCCCTCGGCCGGCCTTTGTACCTGACGGCCGAATGCTGGGTAGACCTGTTGCCCTCTGCCGGCCGGCCTAATGCTGGGGAGACCTGTTGCCCTCGGCCGGCCTTTGGACGTGGCGGCCGAATGCTGGGTAGACCTGTTGCCCTCGGCCGGCCTTTGGACGTGGCAGCCTAATGCTGGGTAGACCTGTTGCCCTCGGCCGGCCTTTGGACGTGGCGGCCGAATGCTGGGTAGACCTGTTGCCCTCGGCCGGCCTTTGGACGTGGCGGCCTAATGCTGGGTAGACCTGTTGCCCTCGGCCGGCCTTTGGACGTGGCGGCCTAATGCTGGGTAGACCTGTTGCCCTCGGCCGGCAGTGTTACCGGCCGGCCTAATGCTGGGTAGACCTGTTGCCCTCGGCCCGCCGTGTTACCGGCCAGCCGAATGCTGGGTAGACCTGTTGCCCTCGGCCGGCCTTTGTACCTGACGGCCGAATGCTGGGTAGACCTGTTGCCCTCGGCCGGCCTTTGGACGTGGCGGCCGAATGCTGGGTAGACCTGTTGCCCTCGGCCGGCCTTTGTACCTGACGGCCGAATGCTGGGTAGACCTGTTGCCCTCTGCCGGCCGGCCTAATGCTGGGTAGACCTGTTGCCCTCGGCCGGCCTTTGGACGTGGCGGCCTAATGCTGGGTAGACCTGTTGCCCTCGGCCAGCCTTTGGACGTGGCGGCCGAATGCTGGGTAGACCTGTTGCCCTCGGCCGGCCTTTGGACGTGGCGGCCGAATGCTGGGTAGACCTGTTGCCCTCGGCCGGCCTTTGGACGTGGCGGCCGAATGCTGGGTAGACCTGTTGCCCTCGGCCGGCCTTTGGACGTGGCGGCCGAATGCTGGGTAGACCTGTTGCCCTCGGCCGGCCTTTGTACGTGGCGGCCGAATGCTGGGTAGACCTGTTGCCCTCGGCCGGCCTTTGGACGTGGCGGCCTAATGCTGGGTAGACCTGTTGCCCTCGGCCGGCCTTT
>NW_028276541.1:5000-7500 GCF_052056855.1 Sturnus vulgaris
AGGAAGGAAGGAAGGAAGGAAGGAAGGAAGGAAGGAAGGAAGGAAGGAAGGAAGGAAGGAAGGAAGGAAGGAAGGAAGGAAGGAAGGAAGGAAGGAAGGATTCCAGGAAGGAAGGATTCCCGGAAGGAAGGAAGGAAGGAAGGAAGGAAGGAAGTATTCCAGGAAGGATTCCAGGAAGGATTCCAGGAAGGAAGGATTCCAGGAAGGATGGATTCCAGGAAGGATTCCAGGAAGGATTCCAGGAAGGAAGGATTCCAGGAAGGAAGGATTCCCGGAAGGAAGGAAGGAAGGAAGGAAGGAAGGAAGGAAGGAAGGAAGGAAGAAGGAAGGAAGGAAGGAAGGAAGGAAGGAAGGAAGGAAGGAAGGAAGGAAGGAAGGAAGGAGGGAAGGAAGGAAGGAAGGAAGGAAGGAAGGAAGGAAGGAAGGAAGGAAGGAAGGAAGGAAGGAAGGAAGGAAGGAAGGAAGGAAGGAAGGAAGGAAGGAAGGAAGGAAGGAAGGAAGGAAGGAAGGAAGGAAGGAAGGAAGGAAGGAAGGAAGGAAGTATTCCAGGAAGGATTCCAGGAAGGATTCCAGGAAGGAAGGATTCCAGGAAGGATGGATTCCCGGAAAGAAGGAAGGAAGGAAGGATTCCCGGAAGGAAGGAAGGAAGGAAGGAAGGAAGGAAGGAAGGAAGGAAGGAAGGAAGGAGGGAAGGAAGGAAGGAAGGAAGGAAGAAGGAAGGACGGAAGGAAGGAAGGAAGGAAGGAAGGAAGGAAGGAAGGAAGGAAGGAAGGAAGGAAGGAAGGAAGGAAGGAAGGAAGGAAGGAAGGAAGGAAGGAAGGAAGGAAGGAAGGAAGGAAGGAAGGAAGGAAGGAGGAAGGAAGGAAGGAAGAAGTATGGAAGAAAGGATTCCAGGAAGGATTCCAGGAAAGATTCCAGGAAGGATTCGAGGAAGGAAGGATTCCGGGAAGGAAGGATTCCAGGAAGGAAGGAAGGATTCCAGGAAGGAAGGAAAGATTCCAGGAAGGATTCCAGGAAGTATTCCAGGAAGGATTCCAGGAAGGATTCCAGGAAGGATTCCAGGAGGAAGGAAGGAAGGAAGGAAGGAAGGAAGGAAAGAAGGAAAGAAGGAAAGAAGGAAAGAAGGAAAGAAGGAAAGAAGGAAAGAAGGAAGGATTCCAGGAAGGATTCCAGGAAGGATGGATTCCAGGAAGGATTCCAGGAAGGATTCCAGGAAGGATTCCAGGATGGAAGGATTCCAGGAAGGAAGGGTTCCCGGAAGGAAGGAAGGAAGGGAGGAAGGGAGGAAGGGAGGAAGGGACGAAGGATTCCAGGAAGGATTCCAGGAATGATTCCAGGAAGGATTCCAGGAAGGAAGGATTCCAGGAAGATAGGAAGGATTCCAGGAAGGAAGGAAGTATTCCAGGAAGGAAGGAAGTATTCCAGGAAGGAAGGAAGGAATGAAGGATTCCCGGAAGGAAGGAAGGAAGGAAGGAAGGAAGGAAGGAAGGAAGGAAGGAAGGAAGGAAGGAAGGAAGAAGTAAGGAAGGAAGGATTCCATGAATGAAGGATGTCAGGAAGGACGGCTATCAGGAAGGAAGGAAGGAAGGATTCCAGGAAGGAAGGAAGGATTCCAGGAAGGATTCCAGGAAGTATTCCAGGAAGGATTCCAGGAAGGATTCCAGGAAGGATTCCAGGAAGGAAGGAAGGAAGGATTCCAGGAAGGAAGGAAGGAAGGAAGGAAAGAAGGAAAGAAGGAAAGAAGGAAAGAAGGAAGGAAGGACACCAGGAAGGATTCCAGGAAGGATGGATTCCAGGAAGGATTCCAGGAAGGATTCCAGGAAGGATTCCAGGATGGAAGGATTTCAGGAAGGAAGGATTCCCGGAAGGAAGGAAGGAAGGGAGGAAGGGAGGAAGGGAGGAAGGGAGGAAGGGAGGAAGGATTCCAGGAAGGATTCCAGGAAGGATTCCAGGAAGAATTCCAGGAAGAAAGGATTCCAGGAAGGAAGGATGTCAAGAAGGACGGCTATCTGGAAGGATTCCAGGAAGGATTCCAGGAAGGATTCCAGGAAGGATTCCAGGAAGGAAGGATTCCAGGAAGGAAGGAAGGAAGGAAGGAAGGAAGGAAGGAAGGAAGGAAGGAAGGAAGGAGGGAAGGAAGGAAGGATTCCCGGAAGGAAGGAAGGAAGGAAGGAAGGAAGGAAGGAAGGAAGGAAGGAAGGAAGGAAGGAAGGAAGGAAGGAAGAAGTAAGGAAGGAAGACTTCCAGGAATGAAGGATGTCAAGAAGGACGGCTAACAGGAAGGATTCCAGGAAGGATTCAAGGAAGGATTCCAGGAAGGATTCCAGGAAGGATTCCAGGAAGGATTCCAGGAAGGAAGGATTCCAGGAAGGAAGGAAGTATTCCAGGAAGGATTCCAGGAAGGAAGGAAGGAAGGTAGGAGGGAAGGAAGGAAGGAAGGAAGGTTCCCGGAAGGAAGGAAGGAAGGAAGGAAGGAAGGAAGGAAGGAAGGAAGGAAGGA
>NW_028276541.1:17500-22500 GCF_052056855.1 Sturnus vulgaris
GAAAGAAGGAAAGAAGGAAAGAAGGAAAGAAGGAAGATTCCAGGAAGGATTCCAGGAAGGATGGATTCCAGGAAGGATTCCAGGAAGGATTCCAGGAAGGATTCCAGGATGGAAGGATTCCAGGAAGGAAGGGTTCCCGGAAGGAAGGAAGGAAGGGAGGAAGGGAGGAAGGGAGGAAGGGACGAAGGATTCCAGGAAGGATTCCAGGAATGATTCCAGGAAGGATTCCAGGAAGGAAGGATTCCAGGAAGATAGGAAGGATTCAGGAAGGAAGGAAGTATTCCAGGAAGGAAGGAAGTATTCCAGGAAGGAAGGAAGGAATGAAGGATTCCCGGAAGGAAGGAAGGAAGGAAGGAAGGAAGGAAGGAAGGAAGGAAGGAAGGAAGGAAGGAAGAAGTAAGGAAGGAAGGATTCCATGAATGAAGGATGTCAGGAAGGACGGCTATCAGGAAGGAAGGAAGGAAGGATTCCAGGAAGGAAGGAAGGATTCCAGGAAGGATTCCAGGAAGTATTCCAGGAAGGATTCCAGGAAGGATTCCAGGAAGGATTCCAGGAAGGAAGGAAGGAAGGATTCCAGGAAGGAAGGAAGGAAGGAAGGAAAGAAGGAAAGAAGGAAAGAAGGAAAGAAGGAAGGAAGAGATACCAGGAAGGATTCCAGGAAGGATGGATTCAGGAAGGATTCCAGGAAGGATTCCAGGAAGGATTCCAGGATGGAAGGATTTCAGGAAGGAAGGATTCCCGGAAGGAAGGAAGGAAGGGAGGAAGGGAGGAAGGGAGGAAGGGAGGAAGGGAGGAAGGATTCCAGGAAGGATTCCAGGAAGGATTCCAGGAAGAATTCCAGGAAGAAAGGATTCCAGGAAGGAAGGATGTCAAGAAGGACGGCTATCTGGAAGGATTCCAGGAAGGATTCCAGGAAGGATTCCAGGAAGGATTCCAGGAAGGAAGGATTCCAGGAAGGAAGGAAGGAAGGAAGGAAGGAAGGAAGGAAGGAAGGAAGGAAGGAAGGAGGGAAGGAAGGAAGGATTCCCGGAAGGAAGGAAGGAAGGAAGGAAGGAAGGAAGGAAGGAAGGAAGGAAGGAAGGAAGGAAGGAAGGAAGAAGTAAGGAAGGAAGACTTCCAGGAATGAAGGATGTCAAGAAGGACGGCTAACAGGAAGGATTCCAGGAAGGATTCAAGGAAGGATTCCAGGAAGGATTCCAGGAAGGATTCCAGGAAGGATTCCAGGAAGGAAGGATTCCAGGAAGGAAGGAAGTATTCCAGGAAGGATTCCAGAAGGAAGGAAGGAAGGTAGGAGGGAAGGAAGGAAGGAAGGAAGGTTCCCGGAAGGAAGGAAGGAAGGAAGGAAGGAAGGAAGGAAGGAAGGAAGGAAGGAAGGAAGGAAGGAAGGAAGGAGGGAAGGAAGGAAGGAAGGAAGGAAGAAGGAAGGAAGGAAGGAACAAGGAAGGAAGGATTCCAGGAAGGAAGGAAGGATTCAGGAAGGAAGGAAGGAAGGAAGGATTCCAGGAAGGAAGGAAGTATTCCAGGAAGGATTCCAGGAAGGAAGGAAGGAAGGTAGGAGGGAAGGAAGGAAGGAAGGAAGGATTCCCGGAAGGAAGGAAGGAAGGAAGGAAGGAAGGAAGGAAGGAAGGAAGGAAGGAAGGATTCCCGGAAGGAAGGAAGGAAGGAAGGAAGGAAGGAAGGAAGGAAGGAAGGAAGGAAGGAAGGAAGGAAGGAAGAAGTAAGGAAGGAAGGATTCCAGGAATGAAGGATGTCAAGAAGGACGGCTAACAGGAAGGATTCCAGGAAGGATTCCAGGAAGGATTCCAGGAAGGATTCCAGGAAGGATTCCAGGAACGAAGGAAGGATTCCAGGAAGGAAGGATTCCAGGAAGGAAGGAAGGAAGGAAGGAAGGAAGGAAGGAAGGAAGGAAGGAGGGAAGGAAGGACGGAAGGGAAGGATTCCCGGAAGGAAGGAAGGAAGGAAGGAAGGAATAAGGAAGGAAGGAAGGAAGGAAGGAAGGAAGGAAGGAAGGAAGGAAGGAAGGAGGGAAGGAAGGAAGGAAGGAAGGAAGAAGGAAGGTAGGATGGAAGGAAGGAAGGAAGGAAGGAAGGAAGGAAGGAAGGAAGGAAGGAAGGAAGGAAGGAAGGAAGGAAGGAAGGAAGGAAGGAAGGAAGGAAGGAAGGAAGGAAGGAAGGAAGGAAGGAAGGAAGGAAGAAGGAAGGAAGGAAGGAAGGAAGGAAGGAAGGAAGGAAGGAAGGAAGGAAGGAAGGAAGGAAGGAAGGAAGGAAGGAAGGAAGGAAGGAAGGAAGGAAGGAAGGAAGGAAGGAAGGAAGGAAGGAAGGAAGGAAGGAAGGAAGGAAGGAAGGAAGGAAGGAAGGAAGGAAGGAAGGAAGGAAGGAAGGAAGGAAGGAAGGAAGGAAGGAAGGAAGGAAGGAAGGAAGGAAGGAAGGAAGGAAGGAAGGAAGGAAGGAAGGAAGAAGTATGGAAGAAAGGATTCCAGGAAGGATTCCAGGAATGATTCAGGAAGGATTCGAGGAAGGAAGGATTCCGGGAAGGAAGGATTCCAGGAAGGAAGGAAGGATTCCAGGAAGGAAGGAAAGATTCCAGGAAGGATTCCAGGAAGTATTCCAGGAAGGATTCCAGGAAGGATTCCAGGAAGGATTCCAGGAAGGAAGGAAGGAAGGAAGGAAGGAAGGAAAGAAGGAAAGAAGGAAAGAAGGAAAGAAGGAAAGAAGGAAAGAAGGAAAGAAGGAAAGAAGGAAAGAAGGAAGGAAGGATTCCAGGAAGGATTCCAGGAAGGATGGATTCCAGGAAGGATTCCAGGAAGGATTCCAGGAAGGATTCCAGGATGGAAGGATTCCAGGAAGGAAGGGTTCCCGGAAGGACGGAAGGAAGGGAGGAAGGGAGGAAGGGAGGAAGGGAGGAAGGGAGGAAGGATTCCAGGAAGGATTCCAGGAATGATTCCAGGAAGGATTCCAGGAAGGAAGGATTCTAGGAAGGAAGGAAGGATTCCAGGAAGGAAGGAAGTATTCCAGGAAGGAAGGAAGTATTCCAGGAAGGAAGGAAGGAAGGAAGGAAGGAAGGAAGGAAGGAAGGAAGGATGGAAGGAAGGAAGGAAGGAAGGAAGGAAGGAAGGAAGGAAGGAAGGAAGGAAGGAAGGAAGGAAGGAAGGAAGGAAGGAAGGAAGGAAGGAAGGAAGGAAGGAAGGAAGGAAGGAAGGAAGGAAGGAAGGAAGGAAGGAAGGAAGGAAGGAAGGAAGGAAGGAAGGAAGGAAGGAAGGAAGGAAGGAAGGAAGGAAGGAAGGATTCCCAGAAGGAAGGAAGGAAGGAAGGAAGGAAGGAAGGAAGGAAGGAAGGAAGGAAGGAAGGAAGGAAGGAAGGAAGGAAGGAAGGAAGGAAGGAAGGAAGGAAGGAAGGATTGCAGGAAGGATGGAAGGAAGGATTCCAGGAAGGATTCCAGGAAGGATTCCAGGAAGGAAGGAAGGAAGGAAGGAAGGAAGGAAGGAAGGAAGGAAGGAAGGAAGGAAGGAAGGAAGGAAGGAAGGAAGGAAGGAAGGAAGGATTCCCAGAAGGAAGGAAGGAAGGAAGGAAGGAAGGAAGGAAGGAAGGAAGGAAGGAAGGAAGGAAGGAAGGAAGGAAGGAAGGAAGGAAGGAAGGAAGGAAGGAAGGAAGGAAGGAAGGAAGGAAGGAAGGAAGGAAGGAAGGAAGGAAGGAAGGAAGGAAGGAAGGAAGGAAGGAAGGAAGGAAGGAAGGATTCCAGGAAGGAAGGAAGGAAGGAAGGAAGGAAGGAAGCAAGGAAGCAAGGAAGAAGTAAGGAAGGAAGGATTCCAGGAAGGAAGGATGTCAAGAAGGACGACTATCAGGAAGGATTCCAGGAAGGATTCTAGGAAGGATTCCAGGAAGGATTCCAGGAAGGATTCCAGGAAGGAAGGAAGGAAGGAAGGAAGGAAGGAAGGAAGGAAGGAAGGAAGGAAGGAAGGAAGGAAGGAAGGAAGGAAGGAAGGAAGGAAGGAAGGAAGGAAGAAGGAAGGAAGGAAGGAAGGAAGAAGGAAGGAAGGAAGGAAGGAAGGAAGGAAGGAAGGAAGGAAGGAAGGAAGGAAGGAAGGAAGGAAGGAAGGAAGGAAGGAAGGAAGGAAGGAAGGAAGGAAGGAAGGAAGGAAGGAAGGAAGGAAGGATGTCAAGAAGGACGGCTAACAGGAAGGATTCCAGGAAGGATTCAAGGAAGGATTCCAGGAAGGATTCCAGGAAGGATTCCAGAAGGATTCCAGGAAGGAAGGATTCCAGGAATGAAGGAAGGATTCCAGGAAGGAAGGAAGGAAGGAAGGAGGGAAGGAAGGAAGGAAGGAAGGAAGGAAGGAAGGAAGGATTCCCGGAAGGAAGGAAGGAAGGAAGGAAGGAAGGAAGGAAGGAAGGAAGGAAGGATGGAAGGAAGGAGGGAAGGAAGGAAGGAAGGAAGGAAGAAGGAAGGAAGGAAGGAACAAGGAAGGAAGGATTCCAGGAAGGAAGGAAGGATTCCAGGAAGGAAGGAAGGAAGGAAGGATTCCAGGAAGGTAGGAAGGATTCCAGGAAGGATTCCCGGAAGGAAGGAAGGAAGGAAGGATTCCAGGAAGGAAGGAAGGAAGGAAGGAAGGAAGGAAGGAAGGAGGGAAGGAAGGACGGAAGGAAGGATTCCCGGAAGGAAGGAAGGAAGGAAGGAAGGAAGGAAGGAAGGAAGGAAGGAAGGAAGGAAGGAAGAAGGAAGGAAGGAAGGAAGGAAGGAAGGAAGGAAGGAAGGAAGGAAGGAAGGAAGGAAGGAAGGAAGGAAGGAAGGAAGGAAGGAAGGAAGGAAGAAGTATGGAAGAAAGGATTCCAGGAAGGATTCCAGGAATGATTCCAGGAAGGATTCGAGGAAGGAAGGATTCCGGGAAGGAAGGATTCCAGGAAGGAAGGAAGGATTCCAGGAAGGAAGGAAAGATTCCAGGAAGGATTCCAGGAAGTATTCCAGGAAGGATTCCAGGAAGGATTCCAGGAAAGATTCCAGGA
>NW_028276541.1:52500-55000 GCF_052056855.1 Sturnus vulgaris
GATTCCAGGAAGGATTCCAGGAAGGATTCCAGGAAGGATTCCAGGAAGGAAGGATTCCAGGAATGAAGGAAGGATTCCAGGAAGGAAGGAAGGAAGGAAGGAGGGAAGGAAGGAAGGAAGGAAGGAAGGAAGGAAAGATTCCCGGAAGGAAGGAAGGAAGGAAGGAAGGAAGGAAGGAAGGAAGGATGGAAGGAAGGAGGGAAGGAAGGAAGGAAGGAAGAAGGAAGGAAGGAAGGAACAAGGAAGGAAGGATTCCAGGAAGGAAGGAAGGATTCCAGGAAGGAAGGAAGGAAGGAAGGATTCCAGGAAGGAAGGAAGGATTCCATGATGGATTCCCGGAAGGAAGGAAGGAAGGAAGGATTCCAGGAAGGAAGGATTCCAGGAAGGAAGGAAGGAAGGAAGGAAGGAGGGAAGGAAGGACGGAAGGAAGGATTCCCGGAAGGAAGGAAGGAAGGAAGGAAGGAAGGAAGGAAGGAAGGAAGGAAGGAAGGAAGGAAGGAGGGAAGGAAGGAAGGAAGGAAGGAAGAAGGAAGGAAGGAAGGAAGAGGGAAGGAAGGATTCCAGGAAGGAAGGAAGGAAGGAAGGAAGAAGGAAGGAAGGAAGGAAGGAAGGAAGGAAGGAAGGAAGGAAGGAAGGAAGGAAGGAAGGAAGGAAGGAAGGAAGGAAGGAAGGAAGGAAGGAAGGAAGGAAGGAAGGAAGGAAGGAAGGAAGGAAGGAAGGAAGGAAGGAAGGAAGGAAGGAAGGAAGGAAGGAAGGAAGGAAGGAAGGAAGGAAGGAAGGAAGGAAGGAAGGAAGGAAGGAAGGAAGGAAGGAAGGAAGGAAGGAAGAAGTATGGAAGAAAGGATTCCAGGAAGGATTCCAGGAATGATTCCAGGAAGGATTCGAGGAAGGAAGGATTCCGGGAAGGAAGGATTCCAGGAAGGAAGGAAGGATTCCAGGAAGGAAGGAAAGATTCCAGGAAGGATTCCAGGAAGTATTCCAGGAAGGATTCCAGGAAGGATTCCAGGAAGGATTCCAGGAAGGAAGGAAGGAAGGGAGGAAGGAAGGTAGGAAAGAAGGAAAGAAGGAAAGAAGGAAAGAAGGAAAGAAGGAAGGAAGGATTCCAGGAAGGATTCCAGGAAGGATGGATTCCAGGAAGGATTCCAGGAAGGATTCCAGGAAGGATTCCAGGATGGAAGGATTCCAGGAAGGAAGGGTTCCCGGAAGGAAGGAAGGAAGGGAGGAAGGGAGGAAGGGAGGAAGGGAGGAAGGATTCCAGGAAGGATTGCAGGAATGATTCCAGGAAGGATTCCAGGAAGGAAGGATTCCAGGAAGGAAGGAAGTATTCCAGGAAGGAAGGAAGTATTCCAGGAAGGAAGGAAGTATTCCAGGAAGGAAGGAAGGAAGGAAGGAAGGAAGGAAGGATGGAAGGAAGGAAGGAAGGAAGGAAGGAAGGAAGGAAGGAAGGAAGGAAGGAAGGAAGGAAGGAAGGAAGGAAGGAAGGAAGGAAGGAAGGAAGGAAGGAAGGAAGGAAGGAAGGAAGGAAGGAAGGAAGGAAGGAAGGAAGGAAGGAAGGAAGGAAGGAAGGAAGGAAGGAAGGAAGGAAGGAAGGAAGGAAGGAAGGAAGGAAGGATTCCCAGAAGGAAGGAAGGAAGGAAGGAAGGAAGGAAGGAAGGAAGGAAGGAAGGAAGGAAGGAAGGAAGGAAGGAAGGAAGGAAGGAAGGAAGGAAGGAAGGAAGGAAGGAAGGAAGGAAGGAAGGAAGGAAGGAAGGAAGGAAGGAAGGAAGGAAGGATTGCAGGAAGGATGTAAGGAAGGATTCCAGGAAGGATTCCAGGAAGGATTCCAGGAAGGATTCCAGGAAGGATTCCAGGAAGGATTCCAGGAAGGAAGGAAGGAAGGAAGGAAGGAAGGAAGGAAGGAAGGATTCCAGGAAGGAAGGAAGGAAGGAAGGAAGGAAGGAAGCAAGAAAGAAGTAAGGAAGGAAGGATTCCAGGAAGGAAGGATGTCAAGAAGGACGACTATCAGGAAGGATTCCAGGAAGGATTCCAGGAAGGATTCCAGGAAGGAAGGAAGGAAGGAAGGAAGGAAGGATTCCAGGAAGGAAGGATTCCAGGAAGGAAGGATTCCAGGAAGGAAGGAAGGAAGGAAGGAAGGAAGGAAGGAAGGATTCCAGGAAGGAAGGAAGGAAGGAAGGAAGGATTCCAGGAAGGAAGGAAGGAAGGAAGGAAGGAAGGAAGGAAGGAAGGAAGGAAGGAAGGAAGGAAGGAAGGAAGGAAGGAAGGAAGGAAGGAAGGAAGGAAGGAAGGAAGGAAGGAAGGAAGGAAGGAAGGAAGGAAGGAAGGAAGGAAGGATTCCCAGAAGGAAGGAAGGAAGGAAGGAAGGAAGGAAGGATTCCAGGAAGGAAGGACGTCAAGAAGGACGGCTATCAGGAAGGATTCCAGGAAGGATTCCAGGAAGGATTCCAGGAAGGATTCCAGAAGGATTCCAGGAAGGAAGGATTCCAGGAAGGATTCCAGGAAG
>NW_028276541.1:60000-62500 GCF_052056855.1 Sturnus vulgaris
TCCAGGAAGGATTCCAGGAAGGATTCCAGGAAGGAAGGAAGGAAGGAAGGAAGGAAGGAAGGAAGGAAGGAAGGAAGGAAGGAAGGATTCAGGAAGGAAGGAAGGAAGGATTCCAGGAAGGAAGGAAGGAAGGAAGAAGTAAGGAAGGAAGGATTCCAGGAAGGAAGGATGTCAAGAAGGACGACTATCAGGAAGGATTCCAGGAAGGAATCCAGGAAGGATTCCAGGAAGGAAGGAAGGAAGGAAGGAAGGAAGGAAGGAAGGAAGGAAGGAAGGACGGAAAGAAGGAAAGAAGGAAAGAAGGAAAGAAGGAAGGAAGGATACCAGGAAGGATTCCAGGATGGATGGCTTCCAGGAAGGATTCCAGGAAGGATTCCAGGAAGGAAGGAAGGAAGGAAGGAAGGAAGGAAGGAAGGAAGGAAGGAAGGAAGGAAGGATTCCAGGAAGGAAGGAAGGAAGGATTCCAGGAAGGAAGGAAGGAAGGAAGAAGTAAGGAAGGAAGGATTCCAGGAAGGAAGGATGTCAAGAAGGACGACTATCAGGAAGGATTCCAGGAAGGATTCCAGGAAGGATTCCAGGAAGGATTCCAGTAAGGATTCCAGGAAGGAAGGATTCCAGGAAGGAAGGAAGGAAGGAAGGAAGGAAGGAAGGAAGGAAGGAAGGAAGGAAGGAAGGAAGGAAGGAAGGAAGGAAGGAAGGAAGGAAGGAAGGAAGGAATGAAGAAGTAAGGAAGGAAGGATTCCAGGAATGAAGGATGTCAGGAAGGACGGCTATCAGGAAGGATTCCAGGAAGGATTCCAGGAAGGAAGGAAGGAAGGAAGGAAGGAAGGAAGGAAGGAAGGAAGGACGGAAAGAAGGAAAGAAGGAAAGAAGGAAGGAAGGATACCAGGAAGGATTCCAGGATGGATGGCTTCCAGGAAGGATTCCTGGAAGGATTCCAGGAAGGATTCCAGCATGGAAGGATTCCAGGAAGGAAGGATTCCCGGAAGGAAGGAAGAAAGGGAGGAAGGGAGGAAGGGAGGAAGGGAGGAAGGGAGGAAGGATTCCAGGAAGGATTCCAGGAAGGATTCCAGGAAGGATTCCAGGAAGAATGGATTCCAGGAAGGAAGGAAGTATTCCAGGAAGGAAGGAAGGAAAGAAGGAAGGAAGGAAGTATTCCAGGAAGGAAGGAAGGAAGGATTCCAGGAAGGAAGGATTCCAGGAAGGAAGGAAGGAAGGGAGGAAGGAAGGAAGGAAGGAAGGAAGGAAGGAAGGAAGGATTCCCGGAAGGAAGGAAGGATTCCCGGAAGGAAGGAAGGAAGAAGGAAGGAAGGAATGAAGAAGTAAGGAAGGAAGGATTCCAGGAATGAAGGATGTCAGGAAGGACGGCTATCAGGAAGGATTCCAGGAAGGATTCCAGGAAGGATTCCAGGAAGGAAGGAAGGAAGGATTCCAGGAAGGATTCCAGGAAGGATTCCAGGAAGGAAGGAAGGATTCCAGGAAGGAAGGAAGGAAGGATTCCCAGAAGGAAGGAAGGAAGGAAGGAAGGAAGGAAGGAAGGAAGGAAGGAAGGAAGGAAGGAAGGAAGGAAGGAAGGAAGGAAGGAAGGAAGGAAGGAAGGAAGGAAGGAAGGAAGGAAGGAAGGAAGGAAGGAAGGAAGGAAGGAAGGAAGGAAGGAAGGAAGGAAGGAAGGAAGGAAGGATTGCAGGAAGGATTCCAGGAAGGATTCCAGGAAGGATTCCAGGAAGGATTCCAGGAAGGATTCCAGGAAGGAAGGAAGGAAGGAAGGAAGGAAGGAAGGAAGGAAGGAAGGAAGGATTCCAGGAAGGAAGGAAGGAAGGAAGGAAGGAAGGAAGCAAGAAAGAAGTAAGGAAGGAAGGATTCCAGGAAGGAAGGATGTCAAGAAGGACGACTATCAGGAAGGATTCCAGGAAGGATTCCAGGAAGGATTCCAGGAAGGATTCCAGGAAGGAAGGAAGGAAGGATTCCAGGAAGGAAGGATTCCAGGAAGGAAGGATTCCAGGAAGGAAGGAAGGAAGGAAGGAAGGAAGGAAGGAAGGAAGGATTCCAGGAAGGAAGGAAGGAAGGAAGGAAGGATTCCAGGAAGGAAGGAAGGAAGGAAGGAAGGAAGGAAGGAAGGAAGGAAGGAAGGAAGGAAGGAAGGAAGGAAGGAAGGAAGGAAGGAAGGAAGGAAGGAAGGAAGGAAGGAAGGAAGGAAGGAAGGAAGGAAGGAAGAAGTAAGGAAGGAAGGATTCCAGGAAGGAAGGACGTCAAGAAGGACGGCTATCAGGAAGGATTCCAGGAAGGATTCCAGGAAGGATTCCAGGAAGGATTCCAGGAAGGATTCCAGGAAGGAAGGATTCCAGGAAGGAAGGAAGGAAGGAAGGAAGGAAGGAAGGAAGGAAGGAAGGAAGGAAGGAAGGAAGGAAGGAAGGAAGGAAGGAAGGAAGGAAGGAAGGAGGGAGGGAAGGAAGGAAGGAAGGAAGGAAGGAAGGAAGGAAGGAAGGAAGGAAGGAAGGAA
>NW_028276541.1:82500-85000 GCF_052056855.1 Sturnus vulgaris
AAGGAAGGAAGGAAGGAAGGAAGGAAGGAAGGATGGAAGGAAGGAGGGAAGGAAGGAAGGAAGGAAGAAGGAAGGAAGGAAGGAACAAGGAAGGAAGGATTCCAGGAAGGAAGGAAGGATTCCAGGAAGGAAGGAAGGAAGGAAGGATTCCAGGAAGGAAGGAAGGATTCCATGATGGATTCCCGGAAGGAAGGAAGGAAGGAAGGATTCCAGGAAGGAAGGATTCCAGGAAGGAAGGAAGGAAGGAAGGAAGGAGAAGGAAGGACGGAAGGAAGGATTCCGGAAGGAAGGAAGGAAGGAAGGAAGGAAGGAAGGAAGGAAGGAAGGAAGGAAGGAAGGAAGGAGGGAAGGAAGGAAGGAAGGAAGGAAGAAGGAAGGAAGGAAGGAAGAGGGAAGGAAGGATTCCAGGAAGGAAGGAAGGAAGGAAGGAAGAAGGAAGGAAGGAAGGAAGGAAGGAAGGAAGGAAGGAAGGAAGGAAGGAAGGAAGGAAGGAAGGAAGGAAGGAAGGAAGGAAGGAAGGAAGGAAGGAAGGAAGGAAGGAAGGAAGGAAGGAAGGAAGGAAGGAAGGAAGGAAGGAAGGAAGGAAGGAAGGAAGGAAGGAAGGAAGGAAGGAAGGAAGGAAGGAAGGAAGGAAGGAAGGAAGGAAGGAAGGAAGGAAGGAAGGAAGGAAGGAAGGAAGGAAGGAAGGAAGGAAGGAAGGAAGGAAGGAAGGAAGGAAGGAAGGAAGGAAGGAAGGAAGAAGTATGGAAGAAAGGATTCCAGGAGGATTCCAGGAATGATTCCAGGAAGGATTCGAGGAAGGAAGGATTCCGGGAAGGAAGGATTCCAGGAAGGAAGGAAGGATTCCAGGAAGGAAGGGAAAGATTCCAGGAAGGATTCCAGGAAGTATTCCAGGAAGGATTCCAGGAAGGATTCCAGGAAGGATTCCAGGAAGGAAGAAGGAAGGGAGGAAGGAAGGTAGGAAAGAAGGAAAGAAGGAAAGAAGGAAAGAAGGAAAGAAGGAAGGAAGGATTCCAGGAATGATTCCAGGAAGGATGGATTCCAGGAAGGATTCAGGAAGGATTCCAGGAAGGATTCCAGGATGGAAGGATTCCAGGAAGGAAGGGTTCCCGGAAGGAAGCGAAGGAAGGAGGAAGGGAGGAAGGAGGAAGGAGGAAGGGAGGAAGGATTCCAGGAAGGATTGCAGGAATGATTCCAGGAAGGATTCCAGGAAGGAAGGATTCCAGGAAGGAAGGAAGTATTCCAGGAAGGGAAGGAAGTATTCCAGGAAGGAAGGAAGTATTCCAGGAAGGAAGGAAGGAAGGAAGGAAGGAAGGATGGAAGGAAGGAAGGAAGGAAGGAAGGAGAAGGAAGGAAGGAAGGAAGGAAGGAAGGAAGGAGGAAGGAAGGAAGGAAGGAAGGAAGGAAGAAGGAAGGAAGGAAGGAAGGAAGAGGAAGGAAGGAAGGAAGGAAGGAAGGAAGGAAGGAAGGAGGAAGGAAGGAAGGAAGGAAGGAAGGAAGGAAGGAAGGAAGGAAGGAAGGAAGGAAGGAAGGAAGGAAGGAAGGATTCCAGAAGGAAGGAAGGAAGGAAGGAAGGAAGGAAGGAAGGAAGGAAGGAAGGAAGGAAGGAAGGAAGGAAGGAAGGAAGGAAGGAAGGAAGGAAGGAAGGAAGGAAGGAAGGAGGAAGGAAGGAAGGAAGGAAGGAAGGAAGGAAGGAAGGAAGGAAGGAAGGAAGGAAGGAAGGAAGGAAGGAAGGATGTAAGGAAGGATTCCAGGAAGGATTCCAGGAAGGATTCCAGGAAGGATTCCAGGAAGGATTCCAGGAAGGATTCCAGGAAGGAAGGAAGGAAGGAAGGAAGGAAGGAAGGAAGGAAGGATTCCAGGAAGGAAGGAAGGAAGGAAGGAAGGAAGGAAGCAAGAAAGAAGTAAGGAAGGAAGGATTCAGGAAGGAAGGATGTCAAGAAGGACGACTATCAGGAAGGATTCCAGGAAGGATTCCAGGAAGGATTCCAGGAAGGAAGGAAGGAAGGAAGGAAGGAAGGATTCCAGGAAGGAAGGATTCCAGGAAGGAAGGATTCCAGGAAGGAAGGAAGGAAGGAAGGAAGGAAGGAAGGAAGGATTCCAGGAAGGAAGGAAGGAAGGAAGGAAGGATTCCAGGAAGGATTCCAGGAAGGAAGGAAGGAAGGAAGGAAGGAAGGAAGGAAGGAAGGAAGGAAGGAAGGAAGGAAGGAAGGAAGGAAGGAAGGAAGGAAGGAAGGAAGGAAGGAAGGAAGGAAGGAAGGAAGGAAGGAAGGAAGGAAGGAAGGAAGGAAGGAAGAAGGAAGGAAGGAAGGAAGGAAGGAAGGAAGGAAGGAAGGAAGGAAGGAAGGAAGGAAGGAAGGATTCCCAGAAGGAAGGAAGGAAGGAAGGAAGGAAGGAAGGATTCCAGGAAGGAAGGACGTCAAGAAGGACGGCTATCAGGAAGGATTCCAGGAAGGATTCCAGGAAGGATTCCAGGAAGGATTCCAGGAAGGATTCCAGG
>NW_028276541.1:95000-100000 GCF_052056855.1 Sturnus vulgaris
GGAAGGAAGGAAGGAAGGAAGGAAGGAAGGAAGAAGGAAGGAAGGAATGAAGAAGTAAGGAAGGAAGGATTCCAGGAATGAAGGATGTCAGGAAGGACGGCTATCAGAAGGATTCCAGGAAGGATTCCAGGAAGGAAGGAAGGAAGGATTCCAGGAAGGATTCCAGGAAGGATTCCAGGAAGGATTCCAGGAAGGAAGGAAGGAAGGAAGGAAGGAAGGAGGAAGGAAGGAAGGAAGGAAGGACGGAAAGAAGGAAAGAAGGAAAGAAGGAAGGAAGGATACCAGGAAGGATTCCAGGATGGATGGCTTCCAGGAAGGATTCCTGGAAGGATTCCAGGAAGGATTCCAGCATGGAAGGATTCCAGGAAGGAAGGATTCCCGGAAGGAAGGAAGAAAGGGAGGAAGGGAGGAAGGGAGGAAGGGAGGAAGGGAGGAAGGATTCCAGGAAGGATTCCAGGAAGGATTCCAGGAAGGATTCCAGGAAGAATGGATTCCAGGAAGGAAGGAAGTATTCCAGGAAGGAAGGAAGGAAAGAAGGAAGGAAGGAAGTATTCCAGGAAGGAAGGAAGGAAGGATTCCAGGAAGGAAGGATTCCAGGAAGGAAGGAAGGAAGGGAGGAAGGAAGGAAGGAAGGAAGGAAGGAAGGAAGGAAGGAAGGATTCCCGGAAGGAAGGAAGGATTCCCGGAAGGAAGGAAGGAAGAAGGAAGGAAGGAATGAAGAAGTAAGGAAGGAAGGATTCCAGGAATGAAGGATGTCAGGAAGGACGGCTATCAGGAAGGATTCCAGGAAGGATTCCAGGAAGGATTCCAGGAAGGAAGGAAGGAAGGATTCCAGGAAGGATTCCAGGAAGGATTCCAGGAAGGAAGGAAGGATTCCAGGAAGGAAGGAAGGAAGGATTCCCAGAAGGAAGGAAGGAAGGAAGGAAGGAAGGAAGGAAGGAAGGAAGGAAGGAAGGAAGGAAGGAAGGAAGGAAGGAAGGAAGGAAGGAAGGAAGGAAGGAAGGAAGGAAGGAAGGAAGGAAGGAAGGAAGGAAGGAAGGAAGGAAGGAAGGAAGGAAGGAAGGAAGGATTGCAGGAAGGATGGAAGGAAGGATTCCAGGAAGGAATCCAGGAAGGATTCCAGGAAGGATTCCAGGAAGGAAGGAAGGAAGGAAGGAAGGAAGGAAGGAAGGAAGGAAGGAAGGAAGGAAGGATTCCAGGAAGGAAGGAAGGAAGGATTCCAGGAAGGAAGGAAGGAAGGAAGAAGTAAGGAAGGAAGGATTCCAGGAAGGAAGGATGTCAAGAAGGACGACTATCAGGAAGGATTCCAGGAAGGATTCCAGGAAGGATTCCAGGAAGGATTCCAGTAAGGATTCCAGGAAGGAAGGATTCCAGGAAGGAAGGAAGGAAGGAAGGAAGGAAGGATTCCCGGAAGGAAGGAAGGAAGGAGGGAAGGAAGGAAGGAAGAGGAAGGAAGGAAGGAAGGAGGAAGGAAGAAGGAAGGAAGGAAGGAAGGAAGGAAGGAAGGAAGGAAGGAAGGAAGGAAGGAAGGAAGGAAGAAGGAAGAAGGAAGGAAGGAAGGAAGGAAGGAAGGAAGGAAGGAAGGAAGGAAGGAAGGAAGGAAGGAAGGAAGGAAGGAAGGAAGGAAGGAAGGAAGGAGGGAAGGAAGGAAGGAAGGAGGAAGGAAGGAAGGAAGGAAGGAAGGAAGGAAGGAAGGAAGGAAGGAAGGAAGGAAGGAAGGAAGGAAGGAAGGAAGGAAGGAAGGAGGATTCCAGGAAGGAAGGAAGGAAGGAAGGAAGGAAGGAAGGAAGGAAGGAAGGAAGGAAGGAAGGAAGGAAGGAAGGAAGGAAGGAAGGAAGGAAGGAAGGAAGGAAGAAGTAAGGAAGGAAGGATTCCAGGAATGAAGGATGTCAAGAAGGACGGCTAACAGGAAGGATTCCAGGAAGGATTCAAGGAAGGATTCCAGGAAGGATTCCAGGAAGGATTCCAGGAAGGAAGGATTCCAGGAATGAAGGAAGGATTCCAGGAAGGAAGGAAGGAAGGAAGGAGGGAAGGAAGGAAGGAAGGAAGGAAGGAAGGAAGGAAGGATTCCCGGAAGGAAGGAAGGAAGGAAGGAAGGAAGGAAGGAAGGAAGGAAGGATGGAAGGAAGGAGGGAAGGAAGGAAGGAAGGAAGAAGGAAGGAAGGAAGGAACAAGGAAGGAAGGATTCCAGGAAGGAAGGAAGGATTCCAGGAAGGAAGGAAGGAAGGAAGGATTCCAGGAAGGAAGGAAGGATTCCAGGAAGGATTCCCGGAAGGAAGGAAGGAAGGAAGGATTCCAGGAAGGAAGGAAGGAAGGAAGGAAGGAAGGAAGGAAGGAGGGAAGGAAGGACGGAAGGAAGGATTCCCGGAAGGAAGGAAGGAAGGAAGGAAGGAAGGAAGGAAGGAAGGAAGGAAGGAAGGAAGGAAGGAAGGAAGGAAGAAGGAAGGAAGGAAGGAAGAGGGAAGGAAGGAAGAGGGAAGGAAGGATTCCAGGAAGGAAGGAAGGAAGGAAGGAAGGAAGGAAGGAAGGAAGGAAGGAAGGAAGGAAGGAAGGAAGGAAGGAAGGAAGGAAGGAAGGAAGGAAGGAAGGAAGGAAGGAAGGAAGGAAGGAAGGAAGGAAGGAAGGAAGGAAGGAAGGAAGGAAGGAAGGAAGGAAGGAAGGAAGGAAGGAAGGAAGGAAGGAAGGAGGGAAGGAAGGAAGGAAGGAAGGAAGAAGGAAGGAAGGAAGGAAGAGGGAAGGAAGGATTCCAGGAAGGAAGGAAGGAAGGAAGGAAGAAGGAAGGAAGGAAGGAAGGAAGGAAGGAAGGAAGGAAGGAAGGAAGGAAGGAAGGAAGGAAGGAAGGAAGGAAGGAAGGAAGGAAGGAAGGAAGGAAGGAAGGAAGGAAGGAAGGAAGGAAGGAAGGAAGGAAGGAAGGAAGGAAGGAAGGAAGGAAGGAAGGAAGGAAGGAAGGAAGGAAGGAAGGAAGGAAGGAAGGAAGGAAGGAAGGAAGGAAGGAAGGAAGAAGTATGGAAGAAAGGATTCCAGGAAGGATTCCAGGAATGATTCCAGGAGGATTCGAGGAAGGAAGGATTCCGTGAAGGAAGGATTCCAGGAAGGAAGGAAGGATTCCAGGAAGGAAGGGAAGATTCCAGGAAGGATTCCAGGAAGTATTCCAGGAAGGATTCCAGGAAGGATTCCAGGAAGGATTCCAGGAAGGAAGGAAGGAAGGAAGGAAGGAAGGTAGGAAAGAAGGAAAGAAGGAAAGAACGAAAGAAGGAAAGAAGGAAAGAAGGAAAGAAGGAAGGAAGGATTCCAGGAAGGATTCCAGGAAGGATGGATTCCAGGAAGGATTCCAGGAAGGATTCCAGGAAGGATTCCAGGATGGAAGGATTCCAGGAAGGAAGGGTTCCCGGAAGGAAGGAAGGAAGGGAGGAAGGGAGGAAGGGAGGAAGGGAGGAAGGATTCCAGGAAGGATTCCAGGAATGATTCCAGGAAGGATTCCAGGAAGGAAGGATTCCAGGAAGGAAGGAAGGATTCCAGGAAGGAAGGAAGTATTCCAGGAAGGAAGGAAGTATTCCAGGAAGGAAGGAAGGAAGGAAGGAAGGAAGAAGGAAGGATGGAAGGAAGGAAGGAAGGAAGGAAGGAAGGAAGGAAGGAAGGAAGGAAGGAAGGAAGGAAGGAAGGAAGGAAGGAAGGAAGGAAGGAAGGAAGGAAGGAAGGAAGGAAGGAAGGAAGGAAGGAAGGAAGGAAGGAAGGAAGGAAGGAAGGAAGGAAGGAAGGAAGGAAGGAAGGAAGGAAGGAAGGAAGGAAGGAAGGAAGGAAGGAAGGAAGGAAGGAAGGAAGGAAGGAAGGAAGGAAGGATTGCAGGAAGGATGTAAGGAAGGATTCCAGGAAGGATTCAGGAAGGATTCCAGGAAGGATTCCAGGAAGGATTCCAGGAAGGATAAGGATTCCAGGAAGGAAGGAAGGAAGGAAGGAAGGAAGGAAGCAAGAAAGAAGTAAGGAAGGAAGGATTCCAGGAAGGAAGGATGTCAAGAAGGACGACTATCAGGAAGGATTCCAGGAAGGATTCCAGGAAGGATTCCAGGAAGAAGGAAGGAAGGAAGGAAGGAAGGATTCCAGGAAGGAAGGATTCAGGAAGGAAGGATTCCAGGAAGGAAGGAAGGAAGGAAGGAAGGAAGGAAGGAAGGATCCAGGAAGGAAGGAAGGAAGGAAGGAAGGATTCCAGGAAGGAAGGAAGGAAGGAAGGAAGGAAGGAAGGAAGGAAGGAAGGAAGGAAGGAAGGAAGGAAGGAAGGAAGGAAGGAAGGAAGGAAGGAAGGAAGGAAGGAAGGAAGGAAGGAAGGAAGGAAGGAAGGAAGGAAGGAAGGAAGAAGTAAGGAAGGAAGGATTCCAGGAAGGAAGGACGTCAAGAAGGACGGCTATCAGGAAGGATTCCAGGAAGGATTCCAGGAAGGATTCCAGGAAGGATTCCAGGAAGGAAGGATTCCAGGAAGGAAGGATTCCAGGAAGGAAGGAAGGAAGGAAGGAAGGAAGGAAGGAAGGAAGGAAGGAAGGAAGGAAGGAAGGAAGGAAGGAAGGAAGGAAGGAAGGAAGGAAGGAGGGAAGGAAGGAAGGAAGGAAGGAAGGAAGGAAGGAAGGAAGGAAGGAAGGAAGGAAGGAAGGAAGGAAGGAAGGAAGGAAGGAAGGAAGGAAGGAAGGAAGGAAGGAAGGAAGGAAGGAAGGAAGGAAGGAAGGAAGGAAGGAAGGAAGGAAGGAAGGAAGGAAGGAAGGAAGGAAGGAAGGAAGGAAGGAAGGAAGGAAGGAAGGAAGGAAGGAAGGAAGGAAGGATTCCCGGAAGGAAGGAAGGAAAGAAGGAAGGAAGGAAGGAAGGAAGGAAGGAAGGAAGGAAGGAAGGAAGGAAGGAAGGAAGGAAGGAAGGAAGGAAGGATTCCAGGAAGGAAGGAAGGAAGGAAGGAAGGAAGGAAGGAAGGAAGGAAGGAAGGAAGAAGGAAGGAAGGAATGAAGAAGTAAGGAAGGAAG
>NW_028276541.1:105000-110000 GCF_052056855.1 Sturnus vulgaris
TTCCAGGATGGAAGGATTCCAGGAAGGAAGGGTTCCCGGAAGGAAGGAAGGAAGGGAGGAAGGGAGGAAGGGAGGAAGGGAGGAAGGATTCCAGGAAGGATTGCAGGAATGATTCCAGGAAGGATTCCAGGAAGGAAGGATTCCAGGAAGGAAGGCAGTATTCCAGGAAGGAAGGAAGTATTCCAGGAAGGAAGGAAGGAAGGAAGGAAGGAAGGAAGGAAGGAAGGAAGGAAGGAAGGAAGGAAGGAAGGAAGGAAGGAAGGAAGGAAGGAAGGAAGGAAGGAAGGAAGGAAGGAAGGAAGGAAGGAAGGAAGGAAGGGAAGGAAGGAAGGAAGGAAGGAAGGAAGGAAGGAAGGAAGGATTCCCGGAAGGAAGGAAGGAAAGAAGGAAGGAAGGAAGGAAGGAAGGGAAGGAAGGAAGGAAGGAAGGAAGGAAGGAAGGAAGGAAGGAAGGAAGGAAGGAAGGAAGGAAGGAAGGAAGGAAGGAGGAAGGAAGGAAGGAAGGAAGGAAGGATTCCAGGAAGGAAGGAAGGAAGGAAGGAAGGAAGGAAGGAAGGAAGGAAGGAAGGAAGGAAGGAAGAAGGAAGGAAGGAATGAAGAAGTAAGGAAGGAAGGATTCCAGGAATGAAGGATGTCAGGAAGGACGGCTATCAGGAAGGATTCCAGGAAGGATTCCAGGAAGGAAGGAAGGAAGGATTCCAGGAAGGATTCCAGGAAGGATTCCAGGAAGGAAGGATTCCAGGAATGAAGGAAGGATTCCAGGAAGGAAGGAAGGAAGGAAGGAGGGAAGGAAGGAAGGAAGGAAGGAAGGAAAGATTCCCGGAAGGAAGGAAGGAAGGAAGGAAGGAAGGAAGGAAGGAAGGAAGGAAGGATGGAAGGAAGGAGGGAAGGAAGGAAGGAAGGAAGAAGGAAGGAAGGAAGGAACAAGGAAGGAAGGATTCCAGGAAGGAAGGAAGGATTCCAGGAAGGAAGGAAGGAAGGAAGGATTCCAGGAAGGAAGGAAGGATTCCAGGATGGATTCCCGGAAGGAAGGAAGGAAGGAAGGATTCCAGGAAGGAAGGAAGGAAGGAAGGAAGGAAGGAAGGAAGGAAGGAGGGAAGGAAGGACGGAAGGAAGGATTCCCGGAAGGAAGGAAGGAAGGAAGGAAGGAAGGAAGGAAGGAAGGAAGGAAGGAAGAAGGAAGGAGGGAAGGAAGGAAGGAATGAAGGAAGAAGGAAGGAAGGAAGGAAGAGGGAAGGAAGGATTCCAGGAAGGAAGGAAGGAAGGAAGGAAGGAAGGAAGGAAGGAAGGAAGGAAGGAAGGAAGGAAGGAAGGAAGGAAGGAAGGAAGGAAGGAAGGAAGGAAGGAAGGAAGGAAGGAAGGAAGGAAGGAAGGAAGGAAGGAAGGAAGGAAGGAAGGAAGGAAGGAAGGAAGAAGGAAGGAAGAAGTATGGAAGAAAGGATTCCAGGAAGGATTCCAGGAATGATTCCAGGAAGGATTCGAGGAAGGAAGGATTCCGGGAAGGAAGGATTCCAGGAAGGAAGGAAGGATTCCAGGAAGGAAGGAAAGATTCCAGGAAGGATTCCAGGAAGTATTCCAGGAAGGATTCCAGGAAGGATTCCAGGAAGGATTCCAGGAAGGAAGGAAGGAAGGGAGGAAGGAAGGTAGGAAAGAAGGAAAGAAGGAAAGAAGGAAAGAAGGAAAGAAGGAAGGAAGGATTCCAGGAAGGATTCCAGGAAGGATGGATTCCAGGAAGGATTCCAGGAAGGATTCCAGGAAGGATTCCAGGATGGAAGGATTCCAGGAAGGAAGGGTTCCCGGAAGGAAGGAAGGAAGGGAGGAAGGGAGGAAGGGAGGAAGGGAGGAAGGATTCCAGGAAGGATTGCAGGAATGATTCCAGGAAGGATTCCAGGAAGGAAGGATTCCAGGAAGGAAGGAAGTATTCCAGTAAGGAAGGAAGTATTCCAGGAAGGAAGGAAGGAAGGAAGGAAGGAAGGAAGGAAGGAAGGAAGGAAGGAAGGAAGGAAGGAAGGAAGGAAGGAAGGAAGGAAGGAAGGAAGGAAGGAAGGAAGGAAGGAAGGAAGGAAGGAAGGAAGGAAGGAAGGAAGGAAGGAAGGAAGGAAGGAAGGAAGGAAGGAAGGAAGGAAGGAAGGAAGGAAGGAAGGAAGGAAGGAAGGAAGGAAGGATTGCAGGAAGGATTCCAGGAAGGATTCCAGGAAGGATTCCAGGAAGGATTCCAGGAAGGATTCCAGGAAGGATTCCAGGAAGGAAGGAAGGAAGGAAGGAAGGAAGGAAGGAAGGAAGGAAGGATTCCAGGAAGGAAGGAAGGAAGGAAGGAAGGAAGGAAGCAAGAAAGAAGTAAGGAAGGAAGGATTCCAGGAAGGAAGGATGTCAAGAAGGACGACTATCAGGAAGGATTCCAGGAAGGATTCCAGGAAGGATTCCAGGAAGGAAGGAAGGAAGGAAGGAAGGAAGGATTCCAGGAAGGAAGGATTCCAGGAAGGAAGGATTCCAGGAAGGAAGGAAGGAAGGAAGGAAGGAAGGAAGGAAGGAAGGAAGGATTCCAGGAAGGAAGGAAGGAAGGAAGGAAGGATTCCAGGAAGGAAGGAAGGAAGGAAGGAAGGAAGGAAGGAAGGAAGGAAGGAAGGAAGGAAGGAAGGAAGGAAGGAAGGAAGGTAGGAAGGAAGGAAGGAAGGAAGGAAGGAAGGAAGGAAGGAAGGAAGGAAGGAAGGAAGGAAGGAAGGAAGGAAGGAAGGAAGGAAGGAAGGAAGGAAGGAAGGAAGGAAGGAAGGAAGGAAGGAAGAAGTAAGGAAGGAAGGATTCCAGGAAGGAAGGACGTCAAGAAGGACGGCTATCAGGAAGGATTCAGGAAGGATTCCAGGAAGGATTCCAGGAAGGATTCCAGGAAGGATTCCAGGAAGGAAGGATTCCAGGAAGGAAGGAAGGAAGGAAGGAAGGAAGGAAGGAAGGAAGGAAGGAAGGAAGGAAGGAAGGAAGGAAGGAAGGAAGGAAGGAAGGAAGGAAGGAAGGGGAGGGAGGGAAGGAAGGAAGGAAGGAAGGAAGGAAGGAAGGAAGGAAGGAAGGAAGAAGGAAGGAAGGAAGGAAGGAAGGAAGGAAGGAAGGAAGGAAGGAAGGAAGGAAGGAAGGAAGGAAGGAAGGAAGGAAGGAAGGAAGGAAGGAAGGAAGGAAGGAAGGAAGGAAGGAAGGAAGGAAGGAAGGAAGGAAGGAAGGAAGGAAAGAAGGAAGGAAGGAAGGAAGGAAGGAAGGAAGGAAGGAAGGAAGGAAGGAAGGAAGGAAGGAGGAAGGAAGGAAGGAAGGAAGGAAGGAAGGAAGGAAGGAAGGAAGGAAGGAAGGAAGAAGGAAGGAAGGAATGAAGAAGTAAGGAAGGAAGGATTCCAGGAATGAAGGATGTCAGGAAGGACGGCTATCAGGAAGGATTCCAGGAAGGATTCCAGGAAGGAAGGAAGGAAGGATTCCAGGAAGGATTCCAGGAAGGATTCCAGGAAGGATTCCAGGAAGGAAGGAAGGAAGGAAGGAAGGAAGGAAGGAAGGAAGGAAGGAAGGAAGGACGGAAGAAGGAAAGAAGGAAAGAAGGAAGGAAGGATACCAGGAAGGATTCCAGGATGGATGGCTTCCAGGAAGGATTCCTGGAAGGATTCCAGGAAGGATTCCAGCATGGAAGGATTCCAGGAAGGAAGGATTCCCGGAAGGAAGGAAGAAAGGGAGGAAGGGAGGAAGGGAGGAAGGAGGAAGGGAGGAAGGATTCCAGGAAGGATTCCAGGAAGGATTCCAGGAAGGATTCCAGGAAGAATGGATTCCAGGAAGGAAGGAAGTATTCCAGGAAGGAAGGAAGGAAAGAAGGAAGGAAGGAAGTATTCCAGGAAGGAAGGAAGGAAGGATTCCAGGAAGGAAGGATTCCAGGAAGGAAGGAAGGAAGGGAGGAAGGAAGGAAGGAAGGAAGGAAGGAAGGAAGGAAGGATTCCCGGAAGGAAGGAAGGATTCCCGGAAGGAAGGAAGGAAGAAGGAAGGAAGGAATGAAGAAGTAAGGAAGGAAGGATTCCAGGAATGAAGGATGTCAGGAAGGACGGCTATCAGGAAGGATTCCAGGAAGGATTCCAGGAAGGATTCCAGGAAGGAAGGAAGGAAGGATTCCAGGAAGGATTCAGGAAGGATTCCAGGAAGGAAGGAAGGATTCCAGGAAGGAAGGAAGGAAGGATTCCAGAAGGAAGGAAGGAAGGAAGGAAGGAAGGATGGAAGGAAGGAAGGAAGGAAGGAAGGAAGGAAGGAAGGAAGGAAGGAAGGAAGGAAGGAAGGAAGGAAGGAAGGAAGGAAGGAAGGAAGGAAGGAAGGAAGGAAGGAAGGAAGGAAGGAAGGAAGGAAGGAAGGAAGGAAGGAAGGAAGGAAGGAAGGAAGGAAGGAAGGAAGGAAGGAAGGAAGGAAGGAAGGAAGGAAGGAAGGAAGGAAGGAAGGAAGGAAGGAAGGAAGGATTGCAGGAAGGATTCCAGGAAGGATTCCAGGAAGGATTCCAGGAAGGATTCCAGGAAGGATTCCAGGAAGGAAGGAAGGAAGGAAGGAAGGAAGGAAGGAAGGAAGGAAGGATTCCAGGAAGGAAGGAAGGAAGGAAGGAAGGAAGGAAGCAAGAAAGAAGTAAGGAAGGAAGGATTCCAGGAAGGAAGGATGTCAAGAAGGACGACTATCAGGAAGGATTCCAGGAAGGATTCCAGGAAGGATTCCAGGAAGGAAGGAAGGAAGGAAGGAAGGAAGGATTCCAGGAAGGAAGGATTCCAGGAAGGAAGGATTCCAGGAAGGAAGGAAGGAAGGAAGGAAGGAAGGAAGGAAGGAAGGATTCCAGGAAGGAAGGAAGGAAGGAAGGAAGGAAGGAAGGAAGAAGGAAGGAAGGAAGGAAGGAAGGAAGGAAGAAGGAAGGAAGGAAGGAAGGAAGGAAGGAAGGAAGGAAGGAAGGAAGGAAGGAAGGAAGGAAGGAAGGAAGGAAGGAAGAAGTAAGGAAGGAAGGATTCCAGG
>NW_028276541.1:112500-118649 GCF_052056855.1 Sturnus vulgaris
AGGATTCCAGGAATGAAGGATGTCAAGAAGGACGGCTAACAGGAAGGATTCCAGGAAGGATTCAAGGAAGGATTCCAGGAAGGATTCCAGGAAGGATTCCAGGAAGGAAGGATTCCAGGAATGAAGGAAGGATTCCAGAAGGAAGGAAGGAAGGAAGGAGGGGAAGGAAGGAAGGAAGGAAGGAAGGAAGGAAGGAAGGATTCCCGGAAGGAAGGAAGGAAGGAAGGAAGGAAGGAAGGAAGGAAGGAAGGATGGAAGGAAGGAGGGAAGGAAGGAAGGAAGGAAGAAGGAAGGAAGGAAGGAACAAGGAAGGAAGGATTCCAGGAAGGAAGGAAGGATTCCAGGAAGGAAGGAAGGAAGGAAGGATTCCAGGAAGGAAGGAAGGATTCCAGGAAGGATTCCCGGAAGGAAGGAAGGAAGGAAGGATTCCAGGAAGGAAGGAAGGAAGGAAGGAAGGAAGGAAGGAAGGAGGGAAGGAAGGACGGAAGGAAGGATTCCCGGAAGGAAGGAAGGAAGGAAGGAAGGAAGGAAGGAAGGAAGGAAGGAAGGAAGGAAGGAAGGAAGGAAGGAAGGAAGGAAGAAGGAAGGAAGGAAGGAAGAGGGAAGGAAGGAAGAGGGAAGGAAGGATTCCAGGAAGGAAGGAAGGAAGGAAGGAAGGAAGGAAGGAAGGAAGGAAGGAAGGAAGGAAGGAAGGAAGGAAGGAAGGAAGGAAGGATTCCAGGAAGGAAGGAAGGAAGGAAGGAAGGAAGGAAGGAAGGAAGGAAGGAAGGAAGGAAGGAAGGAAGGAAGGAAGGAAGGAGGGAAGGAAGGAAGGAAGGAAGGAAGAAGGAAGGAAGGAAGGAAGAGGGAAGGAAGGATTCCAGGAAGGAAGGAAGGAAGGAAGGAAGAAGAAGGAAGGAAGGAAGGAAGGAAGGAAGGAAGGAAGGAAGGAAGGAAGGAAGGAAGGAAGGAAGGAAGGAAGGAAGGAAGGAAGGAAGGAAGGAAGGAAGGAAGGAAGGAAGGAAGGAAGGAGGAAGGAAGGAAGGAAGGAAGGAAGGAAGGAAGGAAGGAAGGAAGGAAGGAAGGAAGGAAGGAAGGAAGGAAGGAAGGAAGGAAGGAAGGAAGGAAGGAAGGAAGGAAGAAGTATGGAAGAAAGGATTCCAGGAAGGATTCCAGGAATGATTCCAGGAAGGATTCGAGGAAGGAAGGATTCCGTGAAGGAAGGATTCCAGGAAGGAAGGAAGGATTCCAGGAAGGAAGGGAAGATTCCAGGAAGGATTCCAGGAAGTATTCCAGGAAGGATTCCAGGAAGGATTCCAGGAAGGATTCCAGGAAGGAAGGAAGGAAGGAAGGAAGGAAGGTAGGAAAGAAGGAAAGAAGGAAAGAACGAAAGAAGGAAAGAAGGAAAGAAGGAAAGAAGGAAGGAAGGATTCCAGGAAGGATTCCAGGAAGGATGGATTCCAGGAAGGATTCCAGGAAGGATTCCAGGAAGGATTCCAGGATGGAAGGATTCCAGGAAGGAAGGGTTCCCGGAAGGAAGGAAGGAAGGGAGGAAGGGAGGAAGGGAGGAAGGGAGGAAGGATTCCAGGAAGGATTCCAGGAATGATTCCAGGAAGGATTCCAGGAAGGAAGGATTCCAGGAAGGAAGGAAGGATTCCAGGAAGGAAGGAAGTATTCCAGGAAGGAAGGAAGTATTCCAGGAAGGAAGGAAGGAAGGAAGGAAGGAAGGAAGGAAGGATGGAAGGAAGGAAGGAAGGAAGGAAGGAAGGAAGGAAGGAAGGAAGGAAGGAAGGAAGGAAGGAAGGAAGGAAGGAAGGAAGGAAGGAAGGAAGGAAGGAAGGAAGGAAGGAAGGAAGGAAGGAAGGAAGGAAGGAAGGAAGGAAGGAAGGAAGGAAGGAAGGAAGGAAGGAAGGAAGGAAGGAAGGAAGGAAGGAAGGAAGGAAGGAAGGAAGGATGTAAGGAAGGATTCCAGGAAGGATTCCAGGAAGGATTCCAGGAAGGATTCCAGGAAGGATTCCAGGAAGGAAGGAAGGAAGGAAGGAAGGAAGGAAGGAAGGAAGGATTCCAGGAAGGAAGGAAGGAAGGAAGGAAGGAAGGAAGCAAGAAAGAAGTAAGGAAGGAAGGATTCCAGGAAGGAAGGATGTCAAGAAGGACGACTATCAGGAAGGATTCCAGGAAGGATTCCAGGAAGGATTCCAGGAAGGAAGGAAGGAAGGAAGGAAGGAAGGATTCCAGGAAGGAAGGATTCCAGGAAGGAAGGATTCCAGGAAGGAAGGAAGGAAGGAAGGAAGGAAGGAAGGAAGGATTCCAGGAAGGAAGGAAGGAAGGAAGGAAGGATTCCAGGAAGGAAGGAAGGAAGGAAGGAAGGAAGGAAGGAAGGAAGGAAGGAAGGAAGGAAGGAAGGAAGGAAGGAAGGAAGGAAGGAAGGAAGGAAGGAAGGAAGGAAGGAAGAAGTAAGGAAGGAAGGATTCCAGGAAGGAAGGACGTCAAGAAGGACGGCTATCAGGAAGGATTCCAGGAAGGATTCCAGGAAGGATTCCAGGAAGGATTCCAGGAAGGATTCCAGGAAGGAAGGATTCCAGGAAGGAAGGATTCCAGGAAGGAAGGAAGGAAGGAAGGAAGGAAGGAAGGAAGGAAGGAAGGAAGGAAGGAAGGAAGGAAGGAAGGAAGGAAGGAGGGAAGGAAGGAAGGAAGGAAGGAAGGAAGGAAGGAAGGAAGGAAGGAAGGAAGGAAGGAAGGAAGGAAGGAAGGAAGGAAGGAAGGAAGGAAGGAAGGAAGGAAGGAAGGAAGGAAGGAAGGAAGGAAGGAAGGAAGGAAGGAAGGAAGGAAGGAAGGAAGGAAGGATTCCCGGAAGGAAGGAAGGAAAGAAGGAAGGAAGGAAGGAAGGAAGGAAGGAAGGAAGGAAGGAAGGAAGGAAGGAAGGAAGGAAGGAAGGAAGGAAGGAAGGAAGGAAGGAAGGATTCCAGGAAGGAAGGAAGGAAGGAAGGAAGGAAGGAAGGAAGGAAGGAAGGAAGGAAGGAAGGAAGGAAGGAAGGAAGGAAGGAAGAAGGAAGGAAGGAATGAAGAAGTAAGGAAGGAAGGATTCCAGGAATGAAGGATGTCAGGAAGGACGGCTATCAGGAAGGATTCCAGGAAGGATTCCAGGAAGGAAGGAAGGAAGGATTCCAGGAAGGATTCCAGGAAGGATTCCAGGAAGGAAGGATTCCAGGAATGAAGGAAGGATTCCAGGAAGGAAGGAAGGAAGGAAGGAGGGAAGGAAGGAAGGAAGGAAGGAAGGAAAGATTCCCGGAAGGAAGGAAGGAAGGAAGGAAGGAAGGAAGGAAGGAAGGAAGGAAGGATGGAAGGAAGGAGGGAAGGAAGGAAGGAAGGAAGAAGGAAGGAAGGAAGGAACAAGGAAGGAAGGATTCCAGGAAGGAAGGAAGGATTCCAGGAAGGAAGGAAGGAAGGAAGGATTCCAGGAAGGAAGGAAGGATTCCAGGATGGATTCCCGGAAGGAAGGAAGGAAGGAAGGATTCCAGGAAGGAAGGAAGGAAGGAAGGAAGGAAGGAAGGAAGGAAGGAGGGAAGGAAGGACGGAAGGAAGGATTCCCGGAAGGAAGGAAGGAAGGAAGGAAGGAAGGAAGGAAGGAAGGAAGGAAGGAAGGAAGGAGGGAAGGAAGGAAGGAATGAAGGAAGAAGGAAGGAAGGAAGGAAGAGGGAAGGAAGGATTCCAGGAAGGAAGGAAGGAAGGAAGGAAGGAAGGAAGGAAGGAAGGAAGGAAGGAAGGAAGGAAGGAAGGAAGGAAGGAAGGAAGGAAGGAAGGAAGGAAGGAAGGAAGGAAGGAAGGAAGGAAGGAAGGAAGGAAGGAAGGAAGGAAGGAAGGAAGGAAGGAAGGAAGGAAGGAAGGAAGGAAGGAAGGAAGGAAGGAAGGAAGGAAGGAAGGAAGGAAGGAAGGAAGGAAGGAAGGAAGGAAGGAAGGAAGGAAGGAAGAAGTATGGAAGAAAGGATTCCAGGAAGGATTCCAGGAATGATTCCAGAAGGATTCGAGGAAGGAAGGATTCCGGGAAGGAAGGATTCCAGGAAGGAAGGAAGGATTCCAGGAAGGAAGGAAAGATTCCAGGAAGGATTCCAGGAAGTATTCCAGGAAGGATTCCAGGAAGGATTCCAGGAAGGATTCCAGGAAGGAAGGAAGGAAGGGAGGAAGGAAGGTAGGAAAGAAGGAAAGAAGGAAAGAAGGAAAGAAGGAAAGAAGGAAGGAAGGATTCCAGGAAGGATTCCAGGAAGGATGGATTCCAGGAAGGATTCCAGGAAGGATTCCAGGAAGGATTCCAGGATGGAAGGATTCCAGGAAGGAAGGGTTCCCGGAAGGAAGGAAGGAAGGGAGGAAGGGAGGAAGGGAGGAAGGGAGGAAGGATTCCAGGAAGGATTGCAGGAATGATTCCAGGAAGGATTCCAGGAAGGAAGGATTCCAGGAAGGAAGGAAGTATTCCAGGAAGGAAGGAAGTATTCCAGGAAGGAAGGAAGTATTCCAGGAAGGAAGGAAGGAAGGAAGGAAGGAAGGAAGGAAGGAAGGAAGGAAGGAAGGAAGGAAGGAAGGAAGGAAGGAAGGAAGGAAGGAAGGAAGGAAGGAAGGAAGGAAGGAAGGAAGGAAGGAAGGAAGGAAGGAAGGAAGGAAGGAAGGAAGGAAGGAAGGAAGGAAGGAAGGAAGGAAGGAAGGAAGGAAGGAAGGAAGGAAGGAAGGAAGGAAGGAAGGAAGGATTGCAGGAAGGATGTAAGGAAGGATTCCAGGAAGGATTCCAGGAAGGATTCCAGGAAGGATTCCAGGAAGGATTCCAGGAAGGATTCCAGGAAGGAAGGAAGGAAGGAAGGAAGGAAGGAAGGAAGGAAGGATTCCAGGAAGGAAGGAAGGAAGGAAGGAAGGAAGGAAGCAAGAAAGAAGTAAGGAAGGAAGGATTCCAGGAAGGAAGGATGTCAAGAAGGACGACTATCAGGAAGGATTCCAGGAAGGATTCCAGGAAGGATTCAGGAAGGAAGGAAGGAAGGAAGGAAGGAAGGATTCCAGGAAGGAAGGATTCCAGGAAGGAAGGATTCCAGGAAGGAAGGAAGGAAGGAAGGAAGGAAGGAAGGAAGGATTCCAGGAAGGAAGGAAGGAAGGAAGGAAGGATTCCAGGAAGGAAGGAAGGAAGGAAGGAAGGAAGGAAGGAAGGAAGGAAGGAAGGAAGGAAGGAAGGAAGGAAGGAAGGAAGGAAGGAAGGAAGGAAGGAAGGAAGGAAGGAAGGAAGGAAGGAAGGAAGGAAGGAAGGAAGGAAGGAAGGAAGGAAGGAAGGAAGGAAGGAAGGAAGGAAGGAAGGAAGGAAGGAAGAAGTAAGGAAGGAAGGATTCCAGGAAGGAAGGACGTCAAGAAGGACGGCTATCAGGGAAGGATTCCAGGAAGGATTCCAGGAAGGATTCCAGGAAGGATTCCAGGAAGGATTCCAGGAAGGAAGGATTCCAGGAAGGAAGGAAGGATTCCAGGAAGGAAGGAAGGAAGGAAGGAAGGAAGGAAGGAAGGAAGGAAGGAAGGAAGGAGGAAGGAAGGAAGGAGGGAGGGAAGGAAGGAAGGAAGGAAGGAAGGAAGGAAGGAAGGAAGGAAGGAAGGAAGGAAGGAAGGAAGGAAGGAAGGAAGGAAGGAAGGAAGGAAGGAAGGAAGGAAGGAAGGAAGGAAGGAAGGAAGGAAGGAAGGAAGGAAGGAAGGAAGGAAGGATTCCCGGAAGGAAGGAAGGAAAGAAGGAAGGAAGGAAGGAAGGAAGGAAGGAAGGAAGGAAGGAAGGAAGGAAGGAAGGAAGGAAGGAAGGAAGGAAGGAAGGAAGGAAGGAAGGAAGGAAGGAAGGAAGGAAGGAAGGAAGGAAGGAAGGAAGGAAGGAAGGAAGGAAGGAAGGAAGGAAGGAAGGAAGAAGGAAGGAAGGAAGGAATGAAGAAGTAAGGAAGGAAGGATTCCAGGAATGAAGGATGTCAGAAGGACGGCTATCAGGAAGGATTCCAGGAAGGATTCCAGGAAGGAAGGAAGGAAGGAAGGAAGGAAGGATTCCAGGAAGGATTCCAGGAAGGATTCCAGGAAGGAAGGAAGGAAGGAAGGAAGGAAGGAAGGAAGGAAGGAAGGAAGGAAGGAAGGACGGAAAGAAGGAAAGAAGGAAAGAAGGAAGGAAGGATACA
>NW_028276542.1:0-117257 GCF_052056855.1 Sturnus vulgaris
GAGCTTCGCAAGGCCCGAAGAGCCGGAGGGAAGTATCGCACACGCAAATGTGCCAGGACAGAGACGTGTTCTACGTTGTCCCTTCTCGTCATGCAGTTTGTGCCTCTGCTGCTTCTGCTGTTAGGAATCGCTCCTTGAAAGACGAGCGAGAGCGTCCTTCCGGGTGCATTGCACTGAGTCGAGTGCTCGCTCGGGACTTTGCTCTCGGGGCCAAGGCAAGAGGGCGTGCTTGCCCGCAGAACTGAGAACACGCTGTTGGGCAGAGCTGCAACTGACCGCCGGAGTTCAGCTCTCGCCGGACGGCAGAAGGCGAAGAACGAAGCCGCTTGCGAGCGGCGCAGTGCAGCGAAGAGCTCTCCGAATTCGCCGCTAGCTCCACGGTCCTTCTGAGCTGCGAGTAGCAGCGCTCGCAGTACACGGAGCTTCGCAAGGCCCGAAGACCCGGAGGGAAGTATCGCACACGCAAATGTGCCAGGACAGAGACGTGTTCTACGTTGTCCCTTCTCGTCATGCAGTTTGTGCCTCTGCTGCTTCTGCTGTTAGGAATCGCTCCTTGAAAGACGAGCGAGAGCGTCCTTCCGGGTGCATTGCACTGAGTCGAGTGCTCGCTCGGGACTTTGCTCTCGGGGCCAAGGCAAGAGGGCGTGCTTGCCCGCAGAACTGAGAACACGCTGTTGGGCAGAGCTGCAACTGACCGCCGGAGTTCAGCTCTCGCCGGACGGCAGAAGGCGAAGAACGAAGCCGCTTGCGAGCGGCGCAGTGCAGCGAAGAGCTCTCCGAATTCGCCGCTAGCTCCACGGTCCTTCTGAGCTGCGAGTAGCAGCGCTCGCAGTACACGGAGCTTCGCAAGGCCCGAAGACCCGGAGGGAAGTATCGCACACGGAAATGTGCCAGGACAGAGACGTGTTCTACGTTGTCCCTTCTCGTCATGCAGTTTGTGCCTCTGCTGCTTCTGCTGTTAGGAATCGCTCCTTGAAAGACGAGCGAGAGCGTCCTTCCGGGTGCATTGCACTGAGTCGAGTGCTCGCTCGGGACTTTGCTCCCGGGGCCAAGGCAAGAGGGCGTGCTTGCCCGCAGAACTGAGAACACGCTGTTGGGCAGAGCTGCAACTGACCGCCGGAGTTCAGCTCTCGCCGGACGGCAGAAGGCGAAGAACGAAGCCGCTTGCGAGCGGCGCAGTGCAGCGAAGAGCTCTCCGAATTCGCCGCTAGCTCCACGGTCCTTCTGAGCTGCGAGTAGCAGCGCTCGCAGTACACGGAGCTTCGCAAGGCCCGAAGACCCGGAGGGAAGTATGGCACACGGAAATTTTCCAGGACAGAGACGTGTTCTACGTTGTCCCTTCTCGTCATGCAGTTTGTGCCTCTGCTGCTTCTGCTGTTAGGAATCGCTCCTTGAAAGACGAGCGAGAGCGTCCTTCCGGGTGCATTGCACTGAGTCGAGTGCTCGCTCGGGACTTTGCTCCCGGGGCCAAGGCAAGAGGGCGTGCTTGCCCGCAGAACTGAGAACACGCTGTTGGTCAGAGCTGCAACTGACCGCCGGAGTTCAGCTCTCGCCGGACGGCAGAAGGCGAAGAACGAAGCCGCTTGCGAGCGGCGCAGTGCAGCGAAGAGCTCTCCGAATTCGCCGCTAGCTCCACGGTCCTTCTCAGCTGCGAGTAGCAGCGCTCGCAGTACACAGGGCTTCGCAAGGCCCGAAGACCCGGAGGGAAGTTTCGCACACGAAAATGTGCCAGGACAGAGACGTGTTCTACGTTGTCCCTTCTCGTCATGCAGTTTGTGCCTCTGCTGCTTCTGCTGTTAGGAATCGCTCCTTGAAAGACGAGCGAGAGCGTCCTTCCGGTGCATTGCACTGAGTCGAGTGCTCGCTCGGGACTTTGCTCCCGGGGCCAAGGCAAGAGGGCGTGCTTGCCCGCAGAACTGAGAACACGCTGTTGGGCAGAGCTGCAACTGACCGCCGGAGTTCAGCTCTCGCCGGACGGCAGAAGGCCTAGAACGAAGCCGCTTGCGAGCGGCGCAGTGCAGCGAAGAGCTCTCCGAATTCGCCGCTAGCTCCACGGTCCTTCTCAGCTGCGAGTAGCAGCGCTCGCCGTACACGGAGCTTCGCAAGGCCCGAAGACCCGGAGGGAAGTATCGCACACGAAAATGTGCCAGGACAGAGACGTGTTCTACGTTGTCCCTTCTCGTCATGCAGTTTGTGCCTCTGCTGCTTCTGCTGTTAGGAATCGCTCCTTGAAAGGCGAGCGAGAGCGTCCTTCCGGGTGCATTGCACTGAGTCGAGTGCTCGCTCGGGACTTTGCTCTCGGGGCCAAGGCAAGAGGGCGTGCTTGCCCGCAGAACTGAGAACACGCTGTTGGCAGAGCTGCAACTGACCGCCGGAGTTCAGCTCTCGCCGGACGGCAGAAGGCGAAGAACGAAGCCGCTTGCGAGCGGCGCAGTGCAGCGAAGAGCTCTCCGAATTCGCCGCTAGCTCCACGGTCCTTCTCAGCTGCGAGTAGCAGCGCTCGCCGTACACGGAGCTTCGCAAGGCCCGAAGACCCGGAGGGAAGTATGGCACACGAAAATGTGCCAGGACAGAGACGTGTTCTACGTTGTCCCTTCTCGTCATGCAGTTTGTGCCTCTGCTGCTTCTGCTGTTAGGAATCGCTCCTTGAAAGACGAGCGAGAGCGTCCTTCCGGGTGCATTGCACTGAGTCGAGTGCTCGCTCGGGACTTTGCTCTCGGGGCCAAGGCAAGAGGGCGTGCTTGCCCGCAGAACTGAGAACACGCTGTTGGTCAGAGCTGCAACTGACCGCCGGAGTTCAGCTCTCGCCGGACGGCAGAAGGCGAAGAACGAAGCCGCTTGCGAGCGGCGCAGTGCAGCGAAGAGCTCTCCGAATTCGCCGCTAGCTCCACGGTCCTTCTCAGCTGCGAGTAGCAGCGCTCGCAGTACACGGAGCTTCGCAAGGCCCGAAGACCCGGAGGGAAGTATGGCACACGAAAATTTTCCAGGACAGAGACGTGTTCTACGTTGTCCCTTCTCGTCATGCAGTTTGTGCCTCTGCTGCTTCTGCTGTTAGGAATCGCTCCTTGAAAGACGAGCGAGAGCGTCCTTCCGGGTGCATTGCACTGAGTCGAGTGCTCGCTCGGGACTTTGCTCCCGGGGCCAAGGCAAGAGGGCGTGCTTGCCCGCAGAACTGAGAACACGCTGTTGGTCAGAGCTGCAACTGACCGCCGGAGTTCAGCTCTCGCCGGACGGCAGAAGGCGAAGAACGAAGCCGCTTGCGAGCGGCGCAGTGCAGCGAAGAGCTCTCCGAATTCGCCGCTAGCTCCACGGTCCTTCTCAGCTGCGAGTAGCAGCGCTCGCAGTACACAGGGCTTCGCAAGGCCCGAAGACCCGGAGGGAAGTTTCGCACACGAAAATGTGCCAGGACAGAGACGTGTTCTACGTTGTCCCTTCTCGTCATGCAGTTTGTGCCTCTGCTGCTTCTGCTGTTAGGAATCGCTCCTTGAAAGACGAGCGAGAGCGTCCTTCCGGGTGCATTGCACTGAGTCGAGTGCTCGCTCGGGACTTTGCTCCCGGGGCCAAGGCAAGAGGGCGTGCTTGCCCGCAGAACTGAGAACACGCTGTTGGGCAGAGCTGCAACTGACCGCCGGAGTTCAGCTCTCGCCGGACGGCAGAAGGCGAAGAACGAAGCCGCTTGCGAGCGGCGCAGTGCAGCGAAGAGCTCTCCGAATTCGCCGCTAGCTCCACGGTCCTTCTCAGCTGCGAGTAGCAGCGCTCGCAGTACACGGAGCTTCGCAAGGCCCGAAGACCCGGAGGGAAGTATCGCACACGAAAATGTGCCAGGACAGAGACGTGTTCTACGTTGTCCCTTCTCGTCATGCAGTTTGTGCCTCTGCTGCTTCTGCTGTTAGGAATCGCTCCTTGAAAGGCGAGCGAGAGCGTCCTTCCGGGTGCATTGCACTGAGTCGAGTGCTCGCTCGGGACTTTGCTCTCGGGGCCAAGGCAAGAGGGCGTGCTTGCCCGCAGAACTGAGAACACGCTGTTGGGCAGAGCTGCAACTGACCGCCGGAGTTCAGCTCTCGCCGGACGGCAGAAGGCGAAGAACGAAGCCGCTTGCGAGCGGCGCAGTGCAGCGAAGAGCTCTCCGAATTCGCCGCTAGCTCCACGGTCCTTCTCAGCTGCGAGTAGCAGCGCTCGCCGTACACGGAGCTTCGCAAGGCCCGAAGACCCGGAGGGAAGTATCGCACACGAAAATGTGCCAGGACAGAGACGTGTTCTACGTTGTCCCTTCTCGTCATGCAGTTTGTGCCTCTGCTGCTTCTGCTGTTAGGAATCGCTCCTTGAAAGGCGAGCGAGAGCGTCCTTCCGGGTGCATTGCACTGAGTCGAGTGCTCGCTCGGGACTTTGCTCCCGGGGCCAAGGCAAGAGGGCGTGCTTGCCCGCAGAACTGAGAACACGCTGTTGGTCAGAGCTGCAACTGACCGCCGGAGTTCAGCTCTCGCCGACGGCAGGCAGAGGCGAAGAACGAAGCCGCTTGCGAGCGGCGCAGTGCAGCGAAGAGCTCTCCGAATTCGCCGCTAGCTCCACGGTCCTTCTCAGCTGCGAGTAGCAGCGCTCGCCGTACACGGAGCTTCGCAAGGCCCGAAGACCCGGAGGGAAGTATCGCACACGAAAATGTGCCAGGACAGAGACGTGTTCTACGTTGTCCCTTCTCGTCATGCAGTTTGTGCCTCTGCTGCTTCTGCTGTTAGGAATCGCTCCTTGAAAGGCGAGCGAGAGCGTCCTTCCGGGTGCATTGCACTGAGTCGAGTGCTCGCTCGGGACTTTGCTCCCGGGGCCAAGGCAAGAGGGCGTGCTTGCCCGCAGAACTGAGAACACGCTGTTGGTCAGAGCTGCAACTGACCGCCGGAGTTCAGCTCTCGCCGGACGGCAGAAGGCGAAGAACGAAGCCGCTTGCGAGCGGCGCAGTGCAGCGAAGAGCTCTCCGAATTCGCCGCTAGCTCCACGGTCCTTCTCAGCTGCGAGTAGCAGCGCTCGCCGTACACGGAGCTTCGCAAGGCCCGAAGACCCGGAGGGAAGTATGGCACACGAAAATGTGCCAGGACAGAGACGTGTTCTACGTTGTCCCTTCTCGTCATGCAGTTTGTGCCTCTGCTGCTTCTGCTGTTAGGAATCGCTCCTTGAAAGGCGAGCGAGAGCGTCCTTCCGGGTGCATTGCACTGAGTCGAGTGCTCGCTCGGGACTTTGCTCTCGGGGCCAAGGCAAGAGGGCGTGCTTGCCCGCAGAACTGAGAACACGCTGTTGGTCAGAGCTGCAACTGACCGCCGGAGTTCAGCTCTCGCCGGACGGCAGAAGGCGAAGAACGAAGCCGCTTGCGAGCGGCGCAGTGCAGCGAAGAGCTCTCCGAATTCGCCGCTAGCTCCACGGTCCTTCTCAGCTGCGAGTAGCAGCGCTCGCAGTACACAGGGCTTCGCAAGGCCCGAAGACCCGGAGGGAAGTATGGCACACGAAAATGTGCCAGGACAGAGACGTGTTCTACGTTGTCCCTTCTCGTCATGCAGTTTGTGCCTCTGCTGCTTCTGCTGTTAGGAATCGCTCCTTGAAAGACGAGCGAGAGCGTCCTTCCGGGTGCATTGCACTGAGTCGAGTGCTCGCTCGGGACTTTGCTCTCGGGGCCAAGGCAAGAGGGCGTGCTTGCCCGCAGAACTGAGAACACGCTGTTGGTCAGAGCTGCAACTGACCGCCGGAGTTCAGCTCTCGCCGGACGGCAGAAGGCCTAGAACGAAGCCGCTTGCGAGCGGCGCAGTGCAGCGAAGAGCTCTCCGAATTCGCCGCTAGCTCCACGGTCCTTCTCAGCTGCGAGTAGCAGCGCTCGCCGTACACGGAGCTTCGCAAGGCCCGAAGACCCGGAGGGAAGTATGGCACACGAAAATGTGCCAGGACAGAGACGTGTTCTACGTTGTCCCTTCTCGTCATGCAGTTTGTGCCTCTGCTGCTTCTGCTGTTAGGAATCGCTCCTTGAAAGGCGAGCGAGAGCGTCCTTCCGGGTGCATTGCACTGAGTCGAGTGCTCGCTCGGGACTTTGCTCCCGGGGCCAAGGCAAGAGGGCGTGCTTGCCCGCAGAACTGAGAACACGCTGTTGGGCAGAGCTGCAACTGACCGCCGGAGTTCAGCTCTCGCCGGACGGCAGAAGGCGAAGAACGAAGCCGCTTGCGAGCGGCGCAGTGCAGCGAAGAGCTCTCCGAATTCGCCGCTAGCTCCACGGTCCTTCTCAGCTGCGAGTAGCAGCGCTCGCCGTACACGGAGCTTCGCAAGGCCCGAAGACCCGGAGGGAAGTATGGCACACGAAAATGTGCCAGGACAGAGACGTGTTCTACGTTGTCCCTTCTCGTCATGCAGTTTGTGCCTCTGCTGCTTCTGCTGTTAGGAATCGCTCCTTGAAAGGCGAGCGAGAGCGTCCTTCCGGGTGCATTGCACTGAGTCGAGTGCTCGCTCGGGACTTTGCTCCCGGGGCCAAGGCAAGAGGGCGTGCTTGCCCGCAGAACTGAGAACACGCTGTTGGGCAGAGCTGCAACTGACCGCCGGAGTTCAGCTCTCGCCGGACGGCAGAAGGCGAAGAACGAAGCCGCTTGCGAGCGGCGCAGTGCAGCGAAGAGCTCTCCGAATTCGCCGCTAGCTCCACGGTCCTTCTCAGCTGCGAGTAGCAGCGCTCGCCGTACACGGAGCTTCGCAAGGCCCGAAGACCCGGAGGGAAGTATCGCACACGAAAATGTGCCAGGACAGAGACGTGTTCTACGTTGTCCTTCTCGTCATGCAGTTTGTGCCTCTGCTGCTTCTGCTGTTAGGAATCGCTCCTTGAAAGACGAGCGAGAGCGTCCTTCCGGGTGCATTGCACTGAGTCGAGTGCTCGCTCGGGACTTTGCTCTCGGGGCCAAGGCAAGAGGGCGTGCTTGCCCGCAGAACTGAGAACACGCTGTTGGGCAGAGCCTGCAACTGACCGCCGGAGTTCAGCTCTCGCCGGACGGCAGAAGGCCTAGAACGAAGCCGCTTGCGAGCGGCGCAGTGCAGCGAAGAGCTCTCCGAATTCGCCGCTAGCTCCACGGTCCTTCTCAGCTGCGAGTAGCAGCGCTCGCCGTACACGGAGCTTCGCAAGGCCCGAAGACCCGGAGGGAAGTATCGCACACGAAAATGTGCCAGGACAGAGACGTGTTCTACGTTGTCCCTTCTCGTCATGCAGTTTGTGCCTCTGCTGCTTCTGCTGTTAGGAATCGCTCCTTGAAAGGCGAGCGAGAGCGTCCTTCCGGGTGCATTGCACTGAGTCGAGTGCTCGCTCGGGACTTTGCTCTCGGGGCCAAGGCAAGAGGGCGTGCTTACCCGCAGAACTGAGAACACGCTGTTGGTCAGAGCTGCAACTGACCGCCGGAGTTCAGCTCTCGCCGGACGGCAGAAGGCGAAGAACGAAGCCGCTTGCGAGCGGCGCAGTGCAGCGAAGAGCTCTCCGAATTCGCCGCTAGCTCCACGGTCCTTCTCAGCTGCGAGTAGCAGCGCTCGCCGTACACGGAGCTTCGCAAGGCCCGAAGACCCGGAGGGAAGTATGGCACACGAAAATGTGCCAGGACAGAGACGTGTTCTACGTTGTCCCTTCTCGTCATGCAGTTTGTGCCTCTGCTGCTTCTGCTGTTAGGAATCGCTCCTTGAAAGACGAGCGAGAGCGTCCTTCCGGGTGCATTGCACTGAGTCGAGTGCTCGCTCGGGACTTTGCTCTCGGGGCCAAGGCAAGAGGGCGTGCTTGCCCGCAGAACTGAGAACACGCTGTTGGTCAGAGCTGCAACTGACCGCCGGAGTTCAGCTCTCGCCGGACGGCAGAAGGCGAAGAACGAAGCCGCTTGCGAGCGGCGCAGTGCAGCGAAGAGCTCTCCGAATTCGCCGCTAGCTCCACGGTCCTTCTCAGCTGCGAGTAGCAGCGCTCGCAGTACACGGAGCTTCGCAAGGCCCGAAGACCCGGAGGGAAGTATGGCACACGAAAATTTTCCAGGACAGAGACGTGTTCTACGTTGTCCCTTCTCGTCATGCAGTTTGTGCCTCTGCTGCTTCTGCTGTTAGGAATCGCTCCTTGAAAGGCGAGCGAGAGCGTCCTTCCGGGTGCATTGCACTGAGTCGAGTGCTCGCTCGGGACTTTGCTCCCGGGGCCAAGGCAAGAGGGCGTGCTTGCCCGCAGAACTGAGAACACGCTGTTGGTCAGAGCTGCAACTGACCGCCGGAGTTCAGCTCTCGCCGGACGGCAGAAGGCGAAGAACGAAGCCGCTTGCGAGCGGCGCAGTGCAGCGAAGAGCTCTCCGAATTCGCCGCTAGCTCCACGGTCCTTCTCAGCTGCGAGTAGCAGCGCTCGCCGTACACGGAGCTTCGCAAGGCCCGAAGACCCGGAGGGAAGTATGGCACACGAAAATGTGCCAGGACAGAGACGTGTTCTACGTTGTCCCTTCTCGTCATGCAGTTTGTGCCTCTGCTGCTTCTGCTGTTAGGAATCGCTCCTTGAAAGGCGAGCGAGAGCGTCCTTCCGGGTGCATTGCACTGAGTCGAGTGCTCGCTCGGGACTTTGCTCCCGGGGCCAAGGCAAGAGGGCGTGCTTGCCCGCAGAACTGAGAACACGCTGTTGGGCAGAGCTGCAACTGACCGCCGGAGTTCAGCTCTCGCCGGACGGCAGAAGGCGAAGAACGAAGCCGCTTGCGAGCGGCGCAGTGCAGCGAAGAGCTCTCCGAATTCGCCGCTAGCTCCACGGTCCTTCTCAGCTGCGAGTAGCAGCGCTCGCCGTACACGGAGCTTCGCAAGGCCCGAAGACCCGGAGGGAAGTATGGCACACGAAAATGTGCCAGGACAGAGACGTGTTCTACGTTGTCCCTTCTCGTCATGCAGTTTGTGCCTCTGCTGCTTCTGCTGTTAGGAATCGCTCCTTGAAAGGCGAGCGAGAGCGTCCTTCCGGGTGCATTGCACTGAGTCGAGTGCTCGCTCGGGACTTTGCTCCCGGGGCCAAGGCAAGAGGGCGTGCTTGCCCGCAGAACTGAGAACACGCTGTTGGGCAGAGCTGCAACTGACCGCCGGAGTTCAGCTCTCGCCGGACGGCAGAAGGCGAAGAACGAAGCCGCTTGCGAGCGGCGCAGTGCAGCGAAGAGCTCTCCGAATTCGCCGCTAGCTCCACGGTCCTTCTCAGCTGCGAGTAGCAGCGCTCGCCGTACACGGAGCTTCGCAAGGCCCGAAGACCCGGAGGGAAGTATCGCACACGAAAATGTGCCAGGACAGAGACGTGTTCTACGTTGTCCCTTCTCGTCATGCAGTTTGTGCCTCTGCTGCTTCTGCTGTTAGGAATCGCTCCTTGAAAGACGAGCGAGAGCGTCCTTCCGGGTGCATTGCACTGAGTCGAGTGCTCGCTCGGGACTTTGCTCTCGGGGCCAAGGCAAGAGGGCGTGCTTGCCCGCAGAACTGAGAACACGCTGTTGGGCAGAGCTGCAACTGACCGCCGGAGTTCAGCTCTCGCCGGACGGCAGAAGGCCTAGAACGAAGCCGCTTGCGAGCGGCGCAGTGCAGCGAAGAGCTCTCCGAATTCGCCGCTAGCTCCACGGTCCTTCTCAGCTGCGAGTAGCAGCGCTCGCCGTACACGGAGCTTCGCAAGGCCCGAAGACCCGGAGGGAAGTATCGCACACGAAAATGTGCCAGGACAGAGACGTGTTCTACGTTGTCCCTTCTCGTCATGCAGTTTGTGCCTCTGCTGCTTCTGCTGTTAGGAATCGCTCCTTGAAAGGCGAGCGAGAGCGTCCTTCCGGGTGCATTGCACTGAGTCGAGTGCTCGCTCGGGACTTTGCTCTCGGGGCCAAGGCAAGAGGGCGTGCTTGCCCGCAGAACTGAGAACACGCTGTTGGTCAGAGCTGCAACTGACCGCCGGAGTTCAGCTCTCGCCGGACGGCAGAAGGCGAAGAACGAAGCCGCTTGCGAGCGGCGCAGTGCAGCGAAGAGCTCTCCGAATTCGCCGCTAGCTCCACGGTCCTTCTCAGCTGCGAGTAGCAGCGCTCGCCGTACACGGAGCTTCGCAAGGCCCGAAGACCCGGAGGGAAGTATGGCACACGAAAATGTGCCAGGACAGAGACGTGTTCTACGTTGTCCCTTCTCGTCATGCAGTTTGTGCCTCTGCTGCTTCTGCTGTTAGGAATCGCTCCTTGAAAGACGAGCGAGAGCGTCCTTCCGGGTGCATTGCACTGAGTCGAGTGCTCGCTCGGGACTTTGCTCTCGGGGCCAAGGCAAGAGGGCGTGCTTGCCCGCAGAACTGAGAACACGCTGTTGGTCAGAGCTGCAACTGACCGCCGGAGTTCAGCTCTCGCCGGACGGCAGAAGGCGAAGAACGAAGCCGCTTGCGAGCGGCGCAGTGCAGCGAAGAGCTCTCCGAATTCGCCGCTAGCTCCACGGTCCTTCTCAGCTGCGAGTAGCAGCGCTCGCAGTACACGGAGCTTCGCAAGGCCCGAAGACCCGGAGGGAAGTATGGCACACGAAAATTTTCCAGGACAGAGACGTGTTCTACGTTGTCCCTTCTCGTCATGCAGTTTGTGCCTCTGCTGCTTCTGCTGTTAGGAATCGCTCCTTGAAAGACGAGCGAGAGCGTCCTTCCGGGTGCATTGCACTGAGTCGAGTGCTCGCTCGGGACTTTGCTCCCGGGGCCAAGGCAAGAGGGCGTGCTTGCCCGCAGAACTGAGAACACGCTGTTGGTCAGAGCTGCAACTGACCGCCGGAGTTCAGCTCTCGCCGGACGGCAGAAGGCGAAGAACGAAGCCGCTTGCGAGCGGCGCAGTGCAGCGAAGAGCTCTCCGAATTCGCCGCTAGCTCCACGGTCCTTCTCAGCTGCGAGTAGCAGCGCTCGCCGTACACGGAGCTTCGCAAGGCCCGAAGACCCGGAGGGAAGTTTCGCACACGAAAATGTGCCAGGACAGAGACGTGTTCTACGTTGTCCCTTCTCGTCATGCAGTTTGTGCCTCTGCTGCTTCTGCTGTTAGGAATCGCTCCTTGAAAGACGAGCGAGAGCGTCCTTCCGGGTGCATTGCACTGAGTCGAGTGCTCGCTCGGGACTTTGCTCCCGGGGCCAAGGCAAGAGGGCGTGCTTGCCCGCAGAACTGAGAACACGCTGTTGGGCAGAGCTGCAACTGACCGCCGGAGTTCAGCTCTCGCCGGACGGCAGAAGGCGAAGAACGAAGCCGCTTGCGAGCGGCGCAGTGCAGCGAAGAGCTCTCCGAATTCGCCGCTAGCTCCACGGTCCTTCTCAGCTGCGAGTAGCAGCGCTCGCAGTACACGGAGCTTCGCAAGGCCCGAAGACCCGGAGGGAAGTATCGCACACGAAAATGTGCCAGGACAGAGACGTGTTCTACGTTGTCCCTTCTCGTCATGCAGTTTGTGCCTCTGCTGCTTCTGCTGTTAGGAATCGCTCCTTGAAAGGCGAGCGAGAGCGTCCTTCCGGGTGCATTGCACTGAGTCGAGTGCTCGCTCGGGACTTTGCTCCCGGGGCCAAGGCAAGAGGGCGTGCTTGCCCGCAGAACTGAGAACACGCTGTTGGGCAGAGCTGCAACTGACCGCCGGAGTTCAGCTCTCGCCGGACGGCAGAAGGCGAAGAACGAAGCCGCTTGCGAGCGGCGCAGTGCAGCGAAGAGCTCTCCGAATTCGCCGCTAGCTCCACGGTCCTTCTCAGCTGCGAGTAGCAGCGCTCGCCGTACACGGAGCTTCGCAAGGCCCGAAGACCCGGAGGGAAGTATCGCACACGAAAATGTGCCAGGACAGAGACGTGTTCTACGTTGTCCCTTCTCGTCATGCAGTTTGTGCCTCTGCTGCTTCTGCTGTTAGGAATCGCTCCTTGAAAGACGAGCGAGAGCGTCCTTCCGGGTGCATTGCACTGAGTCGAGTGCTCGCTCGGGACTTTGCTCTCGGGGCCAAGGCAAGAGGGCGTGCTTGCCCGCAGAACTGAGAACACGCTGTTGGGCAGAGCTGCAACTGACCGCCGGAGTTCAGCTCTCGCCGGACGGCAGAAGGCCTAGAACGAAGCCGCTTGCGAGCGGCGCAGTGCAGCGAAGAGCTCTCCGAATTCGCCGCTAGCTCCACGGTCCTTCTCAGCTGCGAGTAGCAGCGCTCGCCGTACACGGAGCTTCGCAAGGCCCGAAGACCCGGAGGGAAGTATCGCACACGAAAATGTGCCAGGACAGAGACGTGTTCTACGTTGTCCCTTCTCGTCATGCAGTTTGTGCCTCTGCTGCTTCTGCTGTTAGGAATCGCTCCTTGAAAGGCGAGCGAGAGCGTCCTTCCGGGTGCATTGCACTGAGTCGAGTGCTCGCTCGGGACTTTGCTCTCGGGGCCAAGGCAAGAGGGCGTGCTTGCCCGCAGAACTGAGAACACGCTGTTGGTCAGAGCTGCAACTGACCGCCGGAGTTCAGCTCTCGCCGGACGGCAGAAGGCGAAGAACGAAGCCGCTTGCGAGCGGCGCAGTGCAGCGAAGAGCTCTCCGAATTCGCCGCTAGCTCCACGGTCCTTCTCAGCTGCGAGTAGCAGCGCTCGCAGTACACGGAGCTTCGCAAGGCCCGAAGACCCGGAGGGAAGTATGGCACACGAAAATTTTCCAGGACAGAGACGTGTTCTACGTTGTCCCTTCTCGTCATGCAGTTTGTGCCTCTGCTGCTTCTGCTGTTAGGAATCGCTCCTTGAAAGACGAGCGAGAGCGTCCTTCCGGGTGCATTGCACTGAGTCGAGTGCTCGCTCGGGACTTTGCTCCCGGGGCCAAGGCAAGAGGGCGTGCTTGCCCGCAGAACTGAGAACACGCTGTTGGTCAGAGCTGCAACTGACCGCCGGAGTTCAGCTCTCGCCGGACGGCAGAAGGCGAAGAACGAAGCCGCTTGCGAGCGGCGCAGTGCAGCGAAGAGCTCTCCGAATTCGCCGCTAGCTCCACGGTCCTTCTCAGCTGCGAGTAGCAGCGCTCGCAGTACACAGAGCTTCGCAAGGCCCGAAGAGCCGGAGGGAAGTATCGCACACGAAAATGTGCCAGGACAGAGACGTGTTCTACGTTGTCCCCTCTCGTCGTGCAGTTTGTGCCTCTGCTGCTTCTGCTGTTAGGAATCGCTCCTTGAAAGGCGAGCGAGAGCGTCCTTCCGGGTGCATTGCACTGAGTCGAGTGCTCGCTCGGGACTTTGCTCTCGGGGCCAAGGCAAGAGGGCGTGCTTGCCCGCAGAACCGAGAACACGCTGTTGGGCAGAGCTGCAACTGACCGCTGGAGTTCAGCTCTCGCCGGACGGCAGAAGGCGAAGAACGAAGGCGCTTGCGAGCGGCGCAGTGCAGCGAAGAGCTCTCCGAATTCGCCGCTAGCTCCACGGTCCTTCTCAGCTGCGAGTAGCAGCGCTCGCCGTACACGGAGCTTCGCAAGGCCCGAAGACCCGGAGGGAAGTATGGCACACGAAAATGTGCCAGGACAGAGACGTGTTCTACGTTGTCCCTTCTCGTCATGCAGTTTGTGCCTCTGCTGCTTCTGCTGTTAGGAATCGCTCCTTGAAAGGCGAGCGAGAGCGTCCTTCCGGGTGCATTGCACTGAGTCGAGTGCTCGCTCGGGACTTTGCTCCCGGGGCCAAGGCAAGAGGGCGTGCTTGCCCGCAGAACTGAGAACACGCTGTTGGTCAGAGCTGCAACTGACCGCCGGAGTTCAGCTCTCGCCGGACGGCAGAAGGCGAAGAACGAAGCCGCTTGCGAGCGGCGCAGTGCAGCGAAGAGCTCTCCGAATTCGCCGCTAGCTCCACGGTCCTTCTCAGCTGCGAGTAGCAGCGCTCGCCGTACACGGAGCTTCGCAAGGCCCGAAGACCCGGAGGGAAGTATGGCACACGAAAATGTGCCAGGACAGAGACGTGTTCTACGTTGTCCCTTCTCGTCATGCAGTTTGTGCCTCTGCTGCTTCTGCTGTTAGGAATCGCTCCTTGAAAGGCGAGCGAGAGCGTCCTTCCGGGTGCATTGCACTGAGTCGAGTGCTCGCTCGGGACTTTGCTCTCGGGGCCAAGGCAAGAGGGCGTGCTTGCCCGCAGAACTGAGAACACGCTGTTGGTCAGAGCTGCAACTGACCGCCGGAGTTCAGCTCTCGCCGGACGGCAGAAGGCGAAGAACGAAGCCGCTTGCGAGCGGCGCAGTGCAGCGAAGAGCTCTCCGAATTCGCCGCTAGCTCCACGGTCCTTCTCAGCTGCGAGTAGCAGCGCTCGCAGTACACAGGGCTTCGCAAGGCCCGAAGACCCGGAGGGAAGTATGGCACACGAAAATGTGCCAGGACAGAGACGTGTTCTACGTTGTCCCTTCTCGTCATGCAGTTTGTGCCTCTGCTGCTTCTGCTGTTAGGAATCGCTCCTTGAAAGACGAGCGAGAGCGTCCTTCCGGGTGCATTGCACTGAGTCGAGTGCTCGCTCGGGACTTTGCTCTCGGGGCCAAGGCAAGAGGGCGTGCTTGCCCGCAGAACTGAGAACACGCTGTTGGTCAGAGCTGCAACTGACCGCCGGAGTTCAGCTCTCGCCGGACGGCAGAAGGCCTAGAACGAAGCCGCTTGCGAGCGGCGCAGTGCAGCGAAGAGCTCTCCGAATTCGCCGCTAGCTCCACGGTCCTTCTCAGCTGCGAGTAGCAGCGCTCGCCGTACACGGAGCTTCGCAAGGCCCGAAGACCCGGAGGGAAGTATGGCACACGAAAATGTGCCAGGACAGAGACGTGTTCTACGTTGTCCCTTCTCGTCATGCAGTTTGTGCCTCTGCTGCTTCTGCTGTTAGGAATCGCTCCTTGAAAGGCGAGCGAGAGCGTCCTTCCGGGTGCATTGCACTGAGTCGAGTGCTCGCTCGGGACTTTGCTCCCGGGGCCAAGGCAAGAGGGCGTGCTTGCCCGCAGAACTGAGAACACGCTGTTGGGCAGAGCTGCAACTGACCGCCGGAGTTCAGCTCTCGCCGGACGGCAGAAGGCGAAGAACGAAGCCGCTTGCGAGCGGCGCAGTGCAGCGAAGAGCTCTCCGAATTCGCCGCTAGCTCCACGGTCCTTCTCAGCTGCGAGTAGCAGCGCTCGCCGTACACGGAGCTTCGCAAGGCCCGAAGACCCGGAGGGAAGTATGGCACACGAAAATGTGCCAGGACAGAGACGTGTTCTACGTTGTCCCTTCTCGTCATGCAGTTTGTGCCTCTGCTGCTTCTGCTGTTAGGAATCGCTCCTTGAAAGGCGAGCGAGAGCGTCCTTCCGGGTGCATTGCACTGAGTCGAGTGCTCGCTCGGGACTTTGCTCTCGGGGCCAAGGCAAGAGGGCGTGCTTGCCCGCAGAACTGAGAACACGCTGTTGGTCAGAGCTGCAACTGACCGCCGGAGTTCAGCTCTCGCCGGACGGCAGAAGGCGAAGAACGAAGCCGCTTGCGAGCGGCGCAGTGCAGCGAAGAGCTCTCCGAATTCGCCGCTAGCTCCACGGTCCTTCTCAGCTGCGAGTAGCAGCGCTCGCCGTACACGGAGCTTCGCAAGGCCCGAAGACCCGGAGGGAAGTATCGCACACGAAAATGTGCCAGGACAGAGACGTGTTCTACGTTGTCCCTTCTCGTCATGCAGTTTGTGCCTCTGCTGCTTCTGCTGTTAGGAATCGCTCCTTGAAAGACGAGCGAGAGCGTCCTTCCGGGTGCATTGCACTGAGTCGAGTGCTCGCTCGGGACTTTGCTCTCGGGGCCAAGGCAAGAGGGCGTGCTTGCCCGCAGAACTGAGAACACGCTGTTGGGCAGAGCTGCAACTGACCGCCGGAGTTCAGCTCTCGCCGGACGGCAGAAGGCGAAGAACGAAGCCGCTTGCGAGCGGCGCAGTGCAGCGAAGAGCTCTCCGAATTCGCCGCTAGCTCCACGGTCCTTCTCAGCTGCGAGTAGCAGCGCTCGCAGTACACGGAGCTTCGCAAGGCCCGAAGACCCGGAGGGAAGTATGGCACACGAAAATGTGCCAGGACAGAGACGTGTTCTACGTTGTCCCTTCTCGTCATGCAGTTTGTGCCTCTGCTGCTTCTGCTGTTAGGAATCGCTCCTTGAAAGACGAGCGAGAGCGTCCTTCCGGGTGCATTGCACTGAGTCGAGTGCTCGCTCGGGACTTTGCTCTCGGGGCCAAGGCAAGAGGGCGTGCTTGCCCGCAGAACTGAGAACACGCTGTTGGGCAGAGCTGCAACTGACCGCCGGAGTTCAGCTCTCGCCGGACGGCAGAAGGCGAAGAACGAAGCCGCTTGCGAGCGGCGCAGTGCAGCGAAGAGCTCTCCGAATTCGCCGCTAGCTCCACGGTCCTTCTCAGCTGCGAGTAGCAGCGCTCGCCGTACACAGGGCTTCGCAAGGCCCGAAGACCCGGAGGGAAGTTTCGCACACGAAAATGTGCCAGGACAGAGACGTGTTCTACGTTGTCCCTTCTCGTCATGCAGTTTGTGCCTCTGCTGCTTCTGCTGTTAGGAATCGCTCCTTGAAAGACGAGCGAGAGCGTCCTTCCGGGTGCATTGCACTGAGTCGAGTGCTCGCTCGGGACTTTGCTCCCGGGGCCAAGGCAAGAGGGCGTGCTTGCCCGCAGAACTGAGAACACGCTGTTGGTCAGAGCTGCAACTGACCGCCGGAGTTCAGCTCTCGCCGGACGGCAGAAGGCGAAGAACGAAGCCGCTTGCGAGCGGCGCAGTGCAGCGAAGAGCTCTCCGAATTCGCCGCTAGCTCCACGGTCCTTCTCAGCTGCGAGTAGCAGCGCTCGCAGTACACGGAGCTTCGCAAGGCCCGAAGACCCGGAGGGAAGTATGGCACACGAAAATGTGCCAGGACAGAGACGTGTTCTACGTTGTCCCTTCTCGTCATGCAGTTTGTGCCTCTGCTGCTTCTGCTGTTAGGAATCGCTCCTTGAAAGGCGAGCGAGAGCGTCCTTCCGGGTGCATTGCACTGAGTCGAGTGCTCGCTCGGGACTTTGCTCCCGGGGCCAAGGCAAGAGGGCGTGCTTGCCCGCAGAACTGAGAACACGCTGTTGGGCAGAGCTGCAACTGACCGCCGGAGTTCAGCTCTCGCCGGACGGCAGAAGGCGAAGAACGAAGCCGCTTGCGAGCGGCGCAGTGCAGCGAAGAGCTCTCCGAATTCGCCGCTAGCTCCACGGTCCTTCTCAGCTGCGAGTAGCAGCGCTCGCCGTACACGGAGCTTCGCAAGGCCCGAAGACCCGGAGGGAAGTATCGCACACGAAAATGTGCCAGGACAGAGACGTGTTCTACGTTGTCCCTTCTCGTCATGCAGTTTGTGCCTCTGCTGCTTCTGCTGTTAGGAATCGCTCCTTGAAAGGCGAGCGAGAGCGTCCTTCCGGGTGCATTGCACTGAGTCGAGTGCTCGCTCGGGACTTTGCTCCCGGGGCCAAGGCAAGAGGGCGTGCTTGCCCGCAGAACTGAGAACACGCTGTTGGGCAGAGCTGCAACTGACCGCCGGAGTTCAGCTCTCGCCGGACGGCAGAAGGCGAAGAACGAAGCCGCTTGCGAGCGGCGCAGTGCAGCGAAGAGCTCTCCGAATTCGCCGCTAGCTCCACGGTCCTTCTCAGCTGCGAGTAGCAGCGCTCGCCGTACACGGAGCTTCGCAAGGCCCGAAGACCCGGAGGGAAGTATGGCACACGAAAATGTGCCAGGACAGAGACGTGTTCTACGTTGTCCCTTCTCGTCATGCAGTTTGTGCCTCTGCTGCTTCTGCTGTTAGGAATCGCTCCTTGAAAGACGAGCGAGAGCGTCCTTCCGGGTGCATTGCACTGAGTCGAGTGCTCGCTCGGGACTTTGCTCTCGGGGCCAAGGCAAGAGGGCGTGCTTGCCCGCAGAACTGAGAACACGCTGTTGGGCAGAGCTGCAACTGACCGCCGGAGTTCAGCTCTCGCCGGACGGCAGAAGGCGTAGAACGAAGCCGCTTGCGAGCGGCGCAGTGCAGCGAAGAGCTCTCCGAATTCGCCGCTAGCTCCACGGTCCTTCTCAGCTGCGAGTAGCAGCGCTCGCCGTACACGGAGCTTCGCAAGGCCCGAAGACCCGGAGGGAAGTATCGCACACGAAAATGTGCCAGGACAGAGACGTGTTCTACGTTGTCCCTTCTCGTCATGCAGTTTGTGCCTCTGCTGCTTCTGCTGTTAGGAATCGCTCCTTGAAAGACGAGCGAGAGCGTCCTTCCGGGTGCATTGCACTGAGTCGAGTGCTCGCTCGGGACTTTGCTCCCGGGGCCAAGGCAAGAGGGCGTGCTTGCCCGCAGAACTGAGAACACGCTGTTGGGCAGAGCTGCAACTGACCGCCGGAGTTCAGCTCTCGCCGGACGGCAGAAGGCGAAGAACGAAGCCGCTTGCGAGCGGCGCAGTGCAGCGAAGAGCTCTCCGAATTCGCCGCTAGCTCCACGGTCCTTCTCAGCTGCGAGTAGCAGCGCTCGCCGTACACGGAGCTTCGCAAGGCCCGAAGACCCGGAGGGAAGTATCGCACACGAAAATGTGCCAGGACAGAGACGTGTTCTACGTTGTCCCTTCTCGTCATGCAGTTTGTGCCTCTGCTGCTTCTGCTGTTAGGAATCGCTCCTTGAAAGACGAGCGAGAGCGTCCTTCCGGGTGCATTGCACTGAGTCGAGTGCTCGCTCGGGACTTTGCTCTCGGGGCCAAGGCAAGAGGGCGTGCTTGCCCGCAGAACTGAGAACACGCTGTTGGGCAGAGCTGCAACTGACCGCCGGAGTTCAGCTCTCGCCGGACGGCAGAAGGCCTAGAACGAAGCCGCTTGCGAGCGGCGCAGTGCAGCGAAGAGCTCTCCGAATTCGCCGCTAGCTCCACGGTCCTTCTCAGCTGCGAGTAGCAGCGCTCGCCGTACACGGAGCTTCGCAAGGCCCGAAGACCCGGAGGGAAGTATCGCACACGAAAATGTGCCAGGACAGAGACGTGTTCTACGTTGTCCCTTCTCGTCATGCAGTTTGTGCCTCTGCTGCTTCTGCTGTTAGGAATCGCTCCTTGAAAGGCGAGCGAGAGCGTCCTTCCGGGTGCATTGCACTGAGTCGAGTGCTCGCTCGGGACTTTGCTCTCGGGGCCAAGGCAAGAGGGCGTGCTTGCCCGCAGAACTGAGAACACGCTGTTGGTCAGAGCTGCAACTGACCGCCGGAGTTCAGCTCTCGCCGGACGGCAGAAGGCGAAGAACGAAGCCGCTTGCGAGCGGCGCAGTGCAGCGAAGAGCTCTCCGAATTCGCCGCTAGCTCCACGGTCCTTCTCAGCTGCGAGTAGCAGCGCTCGCCGTACACGGAGCTTCGCAAGGCCCGAAGACCCGGAGGGAAGTATGGCACACGAAAATGTGCCAGGACAGAGACGTGTTCTACGTTGTCCCTTCTCGTCATGCAGTTTGTGCCTCTGCTGCTTCTGCTGTTAGGAATCGCTCCTTGAAAGACGAGCGAGAGCGTCCTTCCGGGTGCATTGCACTGAGTCGAGTGCTCGCTCGGGACTTTGCTCTCGGGGCCAAGGCAAGAGGGCGTGCTTGCCCGCAGAACTGAGAACACGCTGTTGGTCAGAGCTGCAACTGACCGCCGGAGTTCAGCTCTCGCCGGACGGCAGAAGGCGAAGAACGAAGCCGCTTGCGAGCGGCGCAGTGCAGCGAAGAGCTCTCCGAATTCGCCGCTAGCTCCACGGTCCTTCTCAGCTGCGAGTAGCAGCGCTCGCAGTACACGGAGCTTCGCAAGGCCCGAAGACCCGGAGGGAAGTATGGCACACGAAAATTTTCCAGGACAGAGACGTGTTCTACGTTGTCCCTTCTCGTCATGCAGTTTGTGCCTCTGCTGCTTCTGCTGTTAGGAATCGCTCCTTGAAAGACGAGCGAGAGCGTCCTTCCGGGTGCATTGCACTGAGTCGAGTGCTCGCTCGGGACTTTGCTCCCGGGGCCAAGGCAAGAGGGCGTGCTTGCCCGCAGAACTGAGAACACGCTGTTGGTCAGAGCTGCAACTGACCGCCGGAGTTCAGCTCTCGCCGGACGGCAGAAGGCGAAGAACGAAGCCGCTTGCGAGCGGCGCAGTGCAGCGAAGAGCTCTCCGAATTCGCCGCTAGCTCCACGGTCCTTCTCAGCTGCGAGTAGCAGCGCTCGCAGTACACAGGGCTTCGCAAGGCCCGAAGACCCGGAGGGAAGTTTCGCACACGAAAATGTGCCAGGACAGAGACGTGTTCTACGTTGTCCCTTCTCGTCATGCAGTTTGTGCCTCTGCTGCTTCTGCTGTTAGGAATCGCTCCTTGAAAGACGAGCGAGAGCGTCCTTCCGGGTGCATTGCACTGAGTCGAGTGCTCGCTCGGGACTTTGCTCCCGGGGCCAAGGCAAGAGGGCGTGCTTGCCCGCAGAACTGAGAACACGCTGTTGGGCAGAGCTGCAACTGACCGCCGGAGTTCAGCTCTCGCCGGACGGCAGAAGGCGAAGAACGAAGCCGCTTGCGAGCGGCGCAGTGCAGCGAAGAGCTCTCCGAATTCGCCGCTAGCTCCACGGTCCTTCTCAGCTGCGAGTAGCAGCGCTCGCAGTACACGGAGCTTCGCAAGGCCCGAAGACCCGGAGGGAAGTATCGCACACGAAAATGTGCCAGGACAGAGACGTGTTCTACGTTGTCCCCTTCTCGTCATGCAGTTTGTGCCTCTGCTGCTTCTGCTGTTAGGAATCGCTCCTTGAAAGGCGAGCGAGAGCGTCCTTCCGGGTGCATTGCACTGAGTCGAGTGCTCGCTCGGGACTTTGCTCTCGGGGCCAAGGCAAGAGGGCGTGCTTGCCCGCAGAACTGAGAACACGCTGTTGGGCAGAGCTGCAACTGACCGCCGGAGTTCAGCTCTCGCCGGACGGCAGAAGGCGAAGAACGAAGCCGCTTGCGAGCGGCGCAGTGCAGCGAAGAGCTCTCCGAATTCGCCGCTAGCTCCACGGTCCTTCTCAGCTGCGAGTAGCAGCGCTCGCCGTACACGGAGCTTCGCAAGGCCCGAAGACCCGGAGGGAAGTATCGCACACGAAAATGTGCCAGGACAGAGACGTGTTCTACGTTGTCCCTTCTCGTCATGCAGTTTGTGCCTCTGCTGCTTCTGCTGTTAGGAATCGCTCCTTGAAAGGCGAGCGAGAGCGTCCTTCCGGGTGCATTGCACTGAGTCGAGTGCTCGCTCGGGACTTTGCTCCCGGGGCCAAGGCAAGAGGGCGTGCTTGCCCGCAGAACTGAGAACACTCTGTTGGTCAGAGCTGCAACTGACCGCCGGAGTTCAGCTCTCGCCGGACGGCAGAAGGCGAAGAACGAAGCCGCTTGCGAGCGGCGCAGTGCAGCGAAGAGCTCTCCGAATTCGCCGCTAGCTCCACGGTCCTTCTCAGCTGCGAGTAGCAGCGCTCGCCGTACACGGAGCTTCGCAAGGCCCGAAGACCCGGAGGGAAGTATGGCACACGAAAATGTGCCAGGACAGAGACGTGTTCTACGTTGTCCCTTCTCGTCATGCAGTTTGTGCCTCTGCTGCTTCTGCTGTTAGGAATCGCTCCTTGAAAGGCGAGCGAGAGCGTCCTTCCGGGTGCATTGCACTGAGTCGAGTGCTCGCTCGGGACTTTGCTCCCGGGGCCAAGGCAAGAGGGCGTGCTTGCCCGCAGAACTGAGAACACGCTGTTGGTCAGAGCTGCAACTGACCGCCGGAGTTCAGCTCTCGCCGGACGGCAGAAGGCGAAGAACGAAGCCGCTTGCGAGCGGCGCAGTGCAGCGAAGAGCTCTCCGAATTCGCCGCTAGCTCCACGGTCCTTCTCAGCTGCGAGTAGCAGCGCTCGCCGTACACGGAGCTTCGCAAGGCCCGAAGACCCGGAGGGAAGTATGGCACACGAAAATGTGCCAGGACAGAGACGTGTTCTACGTTGTCCCTTCTCGTCATGCAGTTTGTGCCTCTGCTGCTTCTGCTGTTAGGAATCGCTCCTTGAAAGGCGAGCGAGAGCGTCCTTCCGGGTGCATTGCACTGAGTCGAGTGCTCGCTCGGGACTTTGCTCTCGGGGCCAAGGCAAGAGGGCGTGCTTGCCCGCAGAACTGAGAACACGCTGTTGGTCAGAGCTGCAACTGACCGCCGGAGTTCAGCTCTCGCCGGACGGCAGAAGGCGAAGAACGAAGCCGCTTGCGAGCGGCGCAGTGCAGCGAAGAGCTCTCCGAATTCGCCGCTAGCTCCACGGTCCTTCTCAGCTGCGAGTAGCAGCGCTCGCAGTACACAGGGCTTCGCAAGGCCCGAAGACCCGGAGGGAAGTATGGCACACGAAAATGTGCCAGGACAGAGACGTGTTCTACGTTGTCCCTTCTCGTCATGCAGTTTGTGCCTCTGCTGCTTCTGCTGTTAGGAATCGCTCCTTGAAAGACGAGCGAGAGCGTCCTTCCGGGTGCATTGCACTGAGTCGAGTGCTCGCTCGGGACTTTGCTCTCGGGGCCAAGGCAAGAGGGCGTGCTTGCCCGCAGAACTGAGAACACGCTGTTGGTCAGAGCTGCAACTGACCGCCGGAGTTCAGCTCTCGCCGGACGGCAGAAGGCCTAGAACGAAGCCGCTTGCGAGCGGCGCAGTGCAGCGAAGAGCTCTCCGAATTCGCCGCTAGCTCCACGGTCCTTCTCAGCTGCGAGTAGCAGCGCTCGCCGTACACGGAGCTTCGCAAGGCCCGAAGACCCGGAGGGAAGTATGGCACACGAAAATGTGCCAGGACAGAGACGTGTTCTACGTTGTCCCTTCTCGTCATGCAGTTTGTGCCTCTGCTGCTTCTGCTGTTAGGAATCGCTCCTTGAAAGGCGAGCGAGAGCGTCCTTCCGGGTGCATTGCACTGAGTCGAGTGCTCGCTCGGGACTTTGCTCCCGGGGCCAAGGCAAGAGGGCGTGCTTGCCCGCAGAACTGAGAACACGCTGTTGGGCAGAGCTGCAACTGACCGCCGGAGTTCAGCTCTCGCCGGACGGCAGAAGGCGAAGAACGAAGCCGCTTGCGAGCGGCGCAGTGCAGCGAAGAGCTCTCCGAATTCGCCGCTAGCTCCACGGTCCTTCTCAGCTGCGAGTAGCAGCGCTCGCCGTACACGGAGCTTCGCAAGGCCCGAAGACCCGGAGGGAAGTATGGCACACGAAAATGTGCCAGGACAGAGACGTGTTCTACGTTGTCCCTTCTCGTCATGCAGTTTGTGCCTCTGCTGCTTCTGCTGTTAGGAATCGCTCCTTGAAAGGCGAGCGAGAGCGTCCTTCCGGGTGCATTGCACTGAGTCGAGTGCTCGCTCGGGACTTTGCTCTCGGGGCCAAGGCAAGAGGGCGTGCTTGCCCGCAGAACTGAGAACACGCTGTTGGTCAGAGCTGCAACTGACCGCCGGAGTTCAGCTCTCGCCGGACGGCAGAAGGCGAAGAACGAAGCCGCTTGCGAGCGGCGCAGTGCAGCGAAGAGCTCTCCGAATTCGCCGCTAGCTCCACGGTCCTTCTCAGCTGCGAGTAGCAGCGCTCGCCGTACACGGAGCTTCGCAAGGCCCGAAGACCCGGAGGGAAGTATCGCACACGAAAATGTGCCAGGACAGAGACGTGTTCTACGTTGTCCCTTCTCGTCATGCAGTTTGTGCCTCTGCTGCTTCTGCTGTTAGGAATCGCTCCTTGAAAGACGAGCGAGAGCGTCCTTCCGGGTGCATTGCACTGAGTCGAGTGCTCGCTCGGGACTTTGCTCTCGGGGCCAAGGCAAGAGGGCGTGCTTGCCCGCAGAACTGAGAACACGCTGTTGGTCAGAGCTGCAACTGACCGCCGGAGTTCAGCTCTCGCCGGACGGCAGAAGGCGAAGAACGAAGCCGCTTGCGAGCGGCGCAGTGCAGCGAAGAGCTCTCCGAATTCGCCGCTAGCTCCACGGTCCTTCTCAGCTGCGAGTAGCAGCGCTCGCAGTACACGGAGCTTCGCAAGGCCCGAAGACCCGGAGGGAAGTATGGCACACGAAAATGTGCCAGGACAGAGACGTGTTCTACGTTGTCCCTTCTCGTCATGCAGTTTGTGCCTCTGCTGCTTCTGCTGTTAGGAATCGCTCCTTGAAAGACGAGCGAGAGCGTCCTTCCGGGTGCATTGCACTGAGTCGAGTGCTCGCTCGGGACTTTGCTCTCGGGGCCAAGGCAAGAGGGCGTGCTTGCCCGCAGAACTGAGAACACGCTGTTGGGCAGAGCTGCAACTGACCGCCGGAGTTCAGCTCTCGCCGGACGGCAGAAGGCGAAGAACGAAGCCGCTTGCGAGCGGCGCAGTGCAGCGAAGAGCTCTCCGAATTCGCCGCTAGCTCCACGGTCCTTCTCAGCTGCGAGTAGCAGCGCTCGCCGTACACAGGGCTTCGCAAGGCCCGAAGACCCGGAGGGAAGTTTCGCACACGAAAATGTGCCAGGACAGAGACGTGTTCTACGTTGTCCCTTCTCGTCATGCAGTTTGTGCCTCTGCTGCTTCTGCTGTTAGGAATCGCTCCTTGAAAGACGAGCGAGAGCGTCCTTCCGGGTGCATTGCACTGAGTCGAGTGCTCGCTCGGGACTTTGCTCCGGGGCCAAGGCAAGAGGGCGTGCTTGCCCGCAGAACTGAGAACACGCTGTTGGTCAGAGCTGCAACTGACCGCCGGAGTTCAGCTCTCGCCGGACGGCAGAAGGCGAAGAACGAAGCCGCTTGCGAGCGGCGCAGTGCAGCGAAGAGCTCTCCGAATTCGCCGCTAGCTCCACGGTCCTTCTCAGCTGCGAGTAGCAGCGCTCGCAGTACACGGAGCTTCGCAAGGCCCGAAGACCCGGAGGGAAGTATGGCACACGAAAATGTGCCAGGACAGAGACGTGTTCTACGTTGTCCCTTCTCGTCATGCAGTTTGTGCCTCTGCTGCTTCTGCTGTTAGGAATCGCTCCTTGAAAGGCGAGCGAGAGCGTCCTTCCGGGTGCATTGCACTGAGTCGAGTGCTCGCTCGGGACTTTGCTCCCGGGGCCAAGGCAAGAGGGCGTGCTTGCCCGCAGAACTGAGAACACGCTGTTGGGCAGAGCTGCAACTGACCGCCGGAGTTCAGCTCTCGCCGGACGGCAGAAGGCGAAGAACGAAGCCGCTTGCGAGCGGCGCAGTGCAGCGAAGAGCTCTCCGAATTCGCCGCTAGCTCCACGGTCCTTCTCAGCTGCGAGTAGCAGCGCTCGCCGTACACGGAGCTTCGCAAGGCCCGAAGACCCGGAGGGAAGTATCGCACACGAAAATGTGCCAGGACAGAGACGTGTTCTACGTTGTCCCTTCTCGTCATGCAGTTTGTGCCTCTGCTGCTTCTGCTGTTAGGAATCGCTCCTTGAAAGGCGAGCGAGAGCGTCCTTCCGGGTGCATTGCACTGAGTCGAGTGCTCGCTCGGGACTTTGCTCCCGGGGCCAAGGCAAGAGGGCGTGCTTGCCCGCAGAACTGAGAACACGCTGTTGGGCAGAGCTGCAACTGACCGCCGGAGTTCAGCTCTCGCCGGACGGCAGAAGGCGAAGAACGAAGCCGCTTGCGAGCGGCGCAGTGCAGCGAAGAGCTCTCCGAATTCGCCGCTAGCTCCACGGTCCTTCTCAGCTGCGAGTAGCAGCGCTCGCCGTACACGGAGCTTCGCAAGGCCCGAAGACCCGGAGGGAAGTATGGCACACGAAAATGTGCCAGGACAGAGACGTGTTCTACGTTGTCCCTTCTCGTCATGCAGTTTGTGCCTCTGCTGCTTCTGCTGTTAGGAATCGCTCCTTGAAAGACGAGCGAGAGCGTCCTTCCGGGTGCATTGCACTGAGTCGAGTGCTCGCTCGGGACTTTGCTCTCGGGGCCAAGGCAAGAGGGCGTGCTTGCCCGCAGAACTGAGAACACGCTGTTGGGCAGAGCTGCAACTGACCGCCGGAGTTCAGCTCTCGCCGGACGGCAGAAGGCGTAGAACGAAGCCGCTTGCGAGCGGCGCAGTGCAGCGAAGAGCTCTCCGAATTCGCCGCTAGCTCCACGGTCCTTCTCAGCTGCGAGTAGCAGCGCTCGCCGTACACGGAGCTTCGCAAGGCCCGAAGACCCGGAGGGAAGTATCGCACACGAAAATGTGCCAGGACAGAGACGTGTTCTACGTTGTCCCTTCTCGTCATGCAGTTTGTGCCTCTGCTGCTTCTGCTGTTAGGAATCGCTCCTTGAAAGACGAGCGAGAGCGTCCTTCCGGGTGCATTGCACTGAGTCGAGTGCTCGCTCGGGACTTTGCTCCCGGGGCCAAGGCAAGAGGGCGTGCTTGCCCGCAGAACTGAGAACACGCTGTTGGTCAGAGCTGCAACTGACCGCCGGAGTTCAGCTCTCGCCGGACGGCAGAAGGCGAAGAACGAAGCCGCTTGCGAGCGGCGCAGTGCAGCGAAGAGCTCTCCGAATTCGCCGCTAGCTCCACGGTCCTTCTCAGCTGCGAGTAGCAGCGCTCGCAGTACACGGAGCTTCGCAAGGCCCGAAGACCCGGAGGGAAGTATGGCACACGAAAATGTGCCAGGACAGAGACGTGTTCTACGTTGTCCCTTCTCGTCATGCAGTTTGTGCCTCTGCTGCTTCTGCTGTTAGGAATCGCTCCTTGAAAGGCGAGCGAGAGCGTCCTTCCGGGTGCATTGCACTGAGTCGAGTGCTCGCTCGGGACTTTGCTCCCGGGGCCAAGGCAAGAGGGCGTGCTTGCCCGCAGAACTGAGAACACGCTGTTGGTCAGAGCTGCAACTGACCGCCGGAGTTCAGCTCTCGCCGGACGGCAGAAGGCGAAGAACGAAGCCGCTTGCGAGCGGCGCAGTGCAGCGAAGAGCTCTCCGAATTCGCCGCTAGCTCCACGGTCCTTCTCAGCTGCGAGTAGCAGCGCTCGCCGTACACGGAGCTTCGCAAGGCCCGAAGACCCGGAGGGAAGTATGGCACACGAAAATGTGCCAGGACAGAGACGTGTTCTACGTTGTCCCTTCTCGTCATGCAGTTTGTGCCTCTGCTGCTTCTGCTGTTAGGAATCGCTCCTTGAAAGGCGAGCGAGAGCGTCCTTCCGGGTGCATTGCACTGAGTCGAGTGCTCGCTCGGGACTTTGCTCTCGGGGCCAAGGCAAGAGGGCGTGCTTGCCCGCAGAACTGAGAACACGCTGTTGGTCAGAGCTGCAACTGACCGCCGGAGTTCAGCTCTCGCCGGACGGCAGAAGGCGAAGAACGAAGCCGCTTGCGAGCGGCGCAGTGCAGCGAAGAGCTCTCCGAATTCGCCGCTAGCTCCACGGTCCTTCTCAGCTGCGAGTAGCAGCGCTCGCCGTACACGGAGCTTCGCAAGGCCCGAAGACCCGGAGGGAAGTATCGCACACGAAAATGTGCCAGGACAGAGACGTGTTCTACGTTGTCCCTTCTCGTCATGCAGTTTGTGCCTCTGCTGCTTCTGCTGTTAGGAATCGCTCCTTGAAAGACGAGCGAGAGCGTCCTTCCGGGTGCATTGCACTGAGTCGAGTGCTCGCTCGGGACTTTGCTCTCGGGGCCAAGGCAAGAGGGCGTGCTTGCCCGCAGAACTGAGAACACGCTGTTGGGCAGAGCTGCAACTGACCGCCGGAGTTCAGCTCTCGCCGGACGGCAGAAGGCGAAGAACGAAGCCGCTTGCGAGCGGCGCAGTGCAGCGAAGAGCTCTCCGAATTCGCCGCTAGCTCCACGGTCCTTCTCAGCTGCGAGTAGCAGCGCTCGCAGTACACAGGGCTTCGCAAGGCCCGAAGACCCGGAGGGAAGTATCGCACACGGAAATGTGCCAGGACAGAGACGTGTTCTACGTTGTCCCTTCTCGTCATGCAGTTTGTGCCTCTGCTGCTTCTGCTGTTAGGAATCGCTCCTTGAAAGACGAGCGAGAGCGTCCTTCCGGGTGCATTGCACTGAGTCGAGTGCTCGCTCGGGACTTTGCTCTCGGGGCCAAGGCAAGAGGGCGTGCTTGCCCGCAGAACTGAGAACACGCTGTTGGGCAGAGCTGCAACTGACCGCCGGAGTTCAGCTCTCGCCGGACGGCAGAAGGCGAAGAACGAAGCCGCTTGCGAGCGGCGCAGTGCAGCGAAGAGCTCTCCGAATTCGCCGCTAGCTCCACGGTCCTTCTCAGCTGCGAGTAGCAGCGCTCGCAGTACACGGAGCTTCGCAAGGCCCGAAGACCCGGAGGGAAGTATCGCACACGAAAATGTGCCAGGACAGAGACGTGTTCTACGTTGTCCCTTCTCGTCATGCAGTTTGTGCCTCTGCTGCTTCTGCTGTTAGGAATCGCTCCTTGAAAGACGAGCGAGAGCGTCCTTCCGGGTGCATTGCACTGAGTCGAGTGCTCGCTCGGGACTTTGCTCTCGGGGCCAAGGCAAGAGGGCGTGCTTGCCCGCAGAACTGAGAACACGCTGTTGGGCAGAGCTGCAACTGACCGCCGGAGTTCAGCTCTCGCCGGACGGCAGAAGGCGAAGAACGAAGCCGCTTGCGAGCGGCGCAGTGCAGCGAAGAGCTCTCCGAATTCGCCGCTAGCTCCACGGTCCTTCTCAGCTGCGAGTAGCAGCGCTCGCCGTACACGGAGCTTCGCAAGGCCCGAAGACCCGGAGGGAAGTATCGCACACGAAAATGTGCCAGGACAGAGACGTGTTCTACGTTGTCCCTTCTCGTCATGCAGTTTGTGCCTCTGCTGCTTCTGCTGTTAGGAATCGCTCCTTGAAAGACGAGCGAGAGCGTCCTTCCGGGTGCATTGCACTGAGTCGAGTGCTCGCTCGGGACTTTGCTCTCGGGGCCAAGGCAAGAGGGCGTGCTTGCCCGCAGAACTGAGAACACGCTGTTGGTCAGAGCTGCAACTGACCGCCGGAGTTCAGCTCTCGCCGGACGGCAGAAGGCGAAGAACGAAGCCGCTTGCGAGCGGCGCAGTGCAGCGAAGAGCTCTCCGAATTCGCCGCTAGCTCCACGGTCCTTCTCAGCTGCGAGTAGCAGCGCTCGCCGTACACGGAGCTTCGCAAGGCCCGAAGACCCGGAGGGAAGTATGGCACACGAAAATGTGCCAGGACAGAGACGTGTTCTACGTTGTCCCTTCTCGTCATGCAGTTTGTGCCTCTGCTGCTTCTGCTGTTAGGAATCGCTCCTTGAAAGACGAGCGAGAGCGTCCTTCCGGGTGCATTGCACTGAGTCGAGTGCTCGCTCGGGACTTTGCTCTCGGGGCCAAGGCAAGAGGGCGTGCTTGCCCGCAGAACTGAGAACACGCTGTTGGGCAGAGCTGCAACTGACCGCCGGAGTTCAGCTCTCGCCGGACGGCAGAAGGCGAAGAACGAAGCCGCTTGCGAGCGGCGCAGTGCAGCGAAGAGCTCTCCGAATTCGCCGCTAGCTCCACGGTCCTTCTCAGCTGCGAGTAGCAGCGCTCGCCGTACACGGAGCTTCGCAAGGCCCGAAGACCCGGAGGGAAGTATGGCACACGAAAATGTGCCAGGACAGAGACGTGTTCTACGTTGTCCCTTCTCGTCATGCAGTTTGTGCCTCTGCTGCTTCTGCTGTTAGGAATCGCTCCTTGAAAGACGAGCGAGAGCGTCCTTCCGGGTGCATTGCACTGAGTCGAGTGCTCGCTCGGGACTTTGCTCTCGGGGCCAAGGCAAGAGGTCGTGCTTGCCCGCAGAACTGAGAACACGCTGTTGGTCAGAGCTGCAACTGACCGCCGGAGTTCAGCTCTCGCCGGACGGCAGAAGGCGAAGAACGAAGCCGCTTGCGAGCGGCGCAGTGCAGCGAAGAGCTCTCCGAATTCGCCGCTAGCTCCACGGTCCTTCTCAGCTGCGAGTAGCAGCGCTCGCCGTACACGGAGCTTCGCAAGGCCCGAAGACCCGGAGGGAAGTATGGCACACGAAAATGTGCCAGGACAGAGACGTGTTCTACGTTGTCCCTTCTCGTCATGCAGTTTGTGCCTCTGCTGCTTCTGCTGTTAGGAATCGCTCCTTGAAAGACGAGCGAGAGCGTCCTTCCGGGTGCATTGCACTGAGTCGAGTGCTCGCTCGGGACTTTGCTCTCGGGGCCAAGGCAAGAGGGCGTGCTTGCCCGCAGAACTGAGAACACGCTGTTGGTCAGAGCTGCAACTGACCGCCGGAGTTCAGCTCTCGCCGGACGGCAGAAGGCGAAGAACGAAGCCGCTTGCGAGCGGCGCAGTGCAGCGAAGAGCTCTCCGAATTCGCCGCTAGCTCCACGGTCCTTCTCAGCTGCGAGTAGCAGCGCTCGCAGTACACGGAGCTTCGCAAGGCCCGAAGACCCGGAGGGAAGTATGGCACACGAAAATGTGCCAGGACAGAGACGTGTTCTACGTTGTCCCTTCTCGTCATGCAGTTTGTGCCTCTGCTGCTTCTGCTGTTAGGAATCGCTCCTTGAAAGACGAGCGAGAGCGTCCTTCCGGGTGCATTGCACTGAGTCGAGTGCTCGCTCGGGACTTTGCTCTCGGGGCCAAGGCAAGAGGGCGTGCTTGCCCGCAGAACTGAGAACACGCTGTTGGGCAGAGCTGCAACTGACCGCCGGAGTTCAGCTCTCGCCGGACGGCAGAAGGCGAAGAACGAAGCCGCTTGCGAGCGGCGCAGTGCAGCGAAGAGCTCTCCGAATTCGCCGCTAGCTCCACGGTCCTTCTCAGCTGCGAGTAGCAGCGCTCGCAGTACACAGGGCTTCGCAAGGCCCGAAGACCCGGAGGGAAGTATCGCACACGGAAATGTGCCAGGACAGAGACGTGTTCTACGTTGTCCCTTCTCGTCATGCAGTTTGTGCCTCTGCTGCTTCTGCTGTTAGGAATCGCTCCTTGAAAGACGAGCGAGAGCGTCCTTCCGGGTGCATTGCACCGAGTCGAGTGCTCGCTCGGGACTTTGCTCTCGGGGCCAAGGCAAGAGGGCGTGCTTGCCCGCAGAACTGAGAACACGCTGTTGGGCAGAGCTGCAACTGACCGCCGGAGTTCAGCTCTCGCCGGACGGCAGAAGGCGAAGAACGAAGCCGCTTGCGAGCGGCGCAGTGCAGCGAAGAGCTCTCCGAATTCGCCGCTAGCTCCACGGTCCTTCTCAGCTGCGAGTAGCAGCGCTCGCAGTACACGGAGCTTCGCAAGGCCCGAAGACCCGGAGGGAAGTATGGCACACGAAAATGTGCCAGGACAGAGACGTGTTCTACGTTGTCCCTTCTCGTCATGCAGTTTGTGCCTCTGCTGCTTCTGCTGTTAGGAATCGCTCCTTGAAAGACGAGCGAGAGCGTCCTTCCGGGTGCATTGCACCGAGTCGAGTGCTCGCTCGGGACTTTGCTCTCGGGGCCAAGGCAAGAGGGCGTGCTTGCCCGCAGAACTGAGAACACGCTGTTGGTCAGAGCTGCAACTGACCGCCGGAGTTCAGCTCTCGCCGGACGGCAGAAGGCGAAGAACGAAGCCGCTTGCGAGCGGCGCAGTGCAGCGAAGAGCTCTCCGAATTCGCCGCTAGCTCCACGGTCCTTCTCAGCTGCGAGTAGCAGCGCTCGCCGTACACAGGGCTTCGCAAGGCCCGAAGACCCGGAGGGAAGTTTCGCACACGAAAATGTGCCAGGACAGAGACGTGTTCTACGTTGTCCCTTCTCGTCATGCAGTTTGTGCCTCTGCTGCTTCTGCTGTTAGGAATCGCTCCTTGAAAGACGAGCGAGAGCGTCCTTCCGGGTGCATTGCACTGAGTCGAGTGCTCGCTCGGGACTTTGCTCCCGGGGCCAAGGCAAGAGGGCGTGCTTGCCCGCAGAACTGAGAACACGCTGTTGGGCAGAGCTGCAACTGACCGCCGGAGTTCAGCTCTCGCCGGACGGCAGAAGGCGAAGAACGAAGCCGCTTGCGAGCGGCGCAGTGCAGCGAAGAGCTCTCCGAATTCGCCGCTAGCTCCACGGTCCTTCTCAGCTGCGAGTAGCAGCGCTCGCAGTACACGGAGCTTCGCAAGGCCCGAAGACCCGGAGGGAAGTATGGCACACGAAAATGTGCCAGGACAGAGACGTGTTCTACGTTGTCCCTTCTCGTCATGCAGTTTGTGCCTCTGCTGCTTCTGCTGTTAGGAATCGCTCCTTGAAAGGCGAGCGAGAGCGTCCTTCCGGGTGCATTGCACTGAGTCGAGTGCTCGCTCGGGACTTTGCTCCCGGGGCCAAGGCAAGAGGGCGTGCTTGCCCGCAGAACTGAGAACACGCTGTTGGGCAGAGCTGCAACTGACCGCCGGAGTTCAGCTCTCGCCGGACGGCAGAAGGCGAAGAACGAAGCCGCTTGCGAGCGGCGCAGTGCAGCGAAGAGCTCTCCGAATTCGCCGCTAGCTCCACGGTCCTTCTCAGCTGCGAGTAGCAGCGCTCGCCGTACACGGAGCTTCGCAAGGCCCGAAGACCCGGAGGGAAGTATCGCACACGAAAATGTGCCAGGACAGAGACGTGTTCTACGTTGTCCCTTCTCGTCATGCAGTTTGTGCCTCTGCTGCTTCTGCTGTTAGGAATCGCTCCTTGAAAGGCGAGCGAGAGCGTCCTTCCGGGTGCATTGCACTGAGTCGAGTGCTCGCTCGGGACTTTGCTCTCGGGGCCAAGGCAAGAGGGCGTGCTTGCCCGCAGAACTGAGAACACGCTGTTGGGCAGAGCTGCAACTGACCGCCGGAGTTCAGCTCTCGCCGGACGGCAGAAGGCGAAGAACGAAGCCGCTTGCGAGCGGCGCAGTGCAGCGAAGAGCTCTCCGAATTCGCCGCTAGCTCCACGGTCCTTCTCAGCTGCGAGTAGCAGCGCTCGCCGTACACGGAGCTTCGCAAGGCCCGAAGACCCGGAGGGAAGTATCGCACACGAAAATGTGCCAGGACAGAGACGTGTTCTACGTTGTCCCTTCTCGTCATGCAGTTTGTGCCTCTGCTGCTTCTGCTGTTAGGAATCGCTCCTTGAAAGGCGAGCGAGAGCGTCCTTCCGGGTGCATTGCACTGAGTCGCGTGCTCGCTCGGGACTTTGCTCTCGGGGCCAAGGCAAGAGGGCGTGCTTGCCCGCAGAACTGAGAACACGCTGTTGGGCAGAGCTGCAACTGACCGCCGGAGTTCAGCTCTCGCCGGACGGCAGAAGGCGAAGAACGAAGCCGCTTGCGAGCGGCGCAGTGCAGCGAAGAGCTCTCCGAATTCGCCGCTAGCTCCACGGTCCTTCTCAGCTGCGAGTAGCAGCGCTCGCAGTACACGGAGCTTCGCAAGGCCCGAAGACCCGGAGGGAAGTATGGCACACGAAAATGTGCCAGGACAGAGACGTGTTCTACGTTGTCCCTTCTCGTCATGCAGTTTGTGCCTCTGCTGCTTCTGCTGTTAGGAATCGCTCCTTGAAAGACGAGCGAGAGCGTCCTTCCGGGTGCATTGCACTGAGTCGAGTGCTCGCTCGGGACTTTGCTCTCGGGGCCAAGGCAAGAGGGCGTGCTTGCCCGCAGAACTGAGAACACGCTGTTGGTCAGAGCTGCAACTGACCGCCGGAGTTCAGCTCTCGCCGGACGGCAGAAGGCGAAGAACGAAGCCGCTTGCGAGCGGCGCAGTGCAGCGAAGAGCTCTCCGAATTCGCCGCTAGCTCCACGGTCCTTCTCAGCTGCGAGTAGCAGCGCTCGCAGTACACGGAGCTTCGCAAGGCCCGAAGACCCGGAGAGAAGTATGGCACACGAAAATGTGCCAGGACAGAGACGTGTTCTACGTTGTCCCTTCTCGTCATGCAGTTTGTGCCTCTGCTGCTTCTGCTGTTAGGAATCGCTCCTTGAAAGGCGAGCGAGAGCGTCCTTCCGGGTGCATTGCACTGAGTCGAGTGCTCGCTCGGGACTTTGCTCCCGGGGCCAAGGCAAGAGGGCGTGCTTGCCCGCAGAACTGAGAACACGCTGTTGGTCAGAGCTGCAACTGACCGCCGGAGTTCAGCTCTCGCCGGACGGCAGAAGGCGAAGAACGAAGCCGCTTGCGAGCGGCGCAGTGCAGCGAAGAGCTCTCCGAATTCGCCGCTAGCTCCACGGTCCTTCTCAGCTGCGAGTAGCAGCGCTCGCCGTACACGGAGCTTCGCAAGGCCCGAAGACCCGGAGGGAAGTATCGCACACGAAAATGTGCCAGGACAGAGACGTGTTCTACGTTGTCCCTTCTCGTCATGCAGTTTGTGCCTCTGCTGCTTCTGCTGTTAGGAATCGCTCCTTGAAAGACGAGCGAGAGCGTCCTTCCGGGTGCATTGCACTGAGTCGAGTGCTCGCTCGGGACTTTGCTCTCGGGGCCAAGGCAAGAGGGCGTGCTTGCCCGCAGAACTGAGAACACGCTGTTGGGCAGAGCTGCAAGTGACCGCCCGAGTTCAGCTCTCGCCGGACGGCAGAAGGCCTAGAACGAAGCCGCTTGCGAGCGGCGCAGTGCAGCGAAGAGCTCTCCGAATTCGCCGCTAGCTCCACGGTCCTTCTCAGCTGCGAGTAGCAGCGCTCGCCGTACACGGAGCTTCGCAAGGCCCGAAGACCCGGAGGGAAGTATGGCACACGAAAATGTGCCAGGACAGAGACGTGTTCTACGTTGTCCCTTCTCGTCATGCAGTTTGTGCCTCTGCTGCTTCTGCTGTTAGGAATCGCTCCTTGAAAGACGAGCGAGAGCGTCCTTCCGGGTGCATTGCACTGAGTCGAGTGCTCGCTCGGGACTTTGCTCTCGGGGCCAAGGCAAGAGGGCGTGCTTGCCCGCAGAACTGAGAACACGCTGTTGGGCAGAGCTGCAAGTGACCGCCCGAGTTCAGCTCTCGCCGGACGGCAGAAGGCCTAGAACGAAGCCGCTTGCGAGCGGCGCAGTGCAGCGAAGAGCTCTCCGAATTCGCCGCTAGCTTCACGGTCCTTCTCAGCTGCGAGTAGCAGCGCTCGCCGTACACGGAGCTTCGCAAGGCCCGAAGACCCGGAGGGAAGTATCGCACACGCAAATGTGCCAGGACAGAGACGTGTTCTACGTTGTCCCTTCTCGTCATGCAGTTTGTGCCTCTGCTGCTTCTGCTGTTAGGAATCGCTCCTTGAATGGCGAGCGAGAGCGTCCTTCCGGGTGCATTGCACTGAGTCGAGTGCTCGCTCGGGACTTTGCTCTCGGGGCCAAGGCAAGAGGACGTGCTTGCCCGCAGAACTGAGAACACGCTGTTGGGCAGAGCTGCAACTGACCGCCGGAGTTCAGCTCTCGCCGGACGGCAGAAGGCGAAGAACGAAGCCGCTTGCGAGCGGCGCAGTGCAGCGAAGAGCTCTCCGAATTCGCCGCTAGCTCCACGGTCCTTCTCAGCTGCGAGTAGCAGCGCTCGCCGTACACGGAGCTTCGCAAGGCCCGAAGACCCGGAGGGAAGTATGGCACACGAAAATGTGCCAGGACAGAGACGTGTTCTACGTTGTCCCTTCTCGTCATGCAGTTTGTGCCTCTGCTGCTTCTGCTGTTAGGAATCGCTCCTTGAAAGACGAGCGAGAGCGTCCTTCCGGGTGCATTGCACTGAGTCGAGTGCTCGCTCGGGACTTTGCTCTCGGGGCCAAGGCAAGAGGGCGTGCTTGCCCGCAGAACTGAGAACACGCTGTTGGTCAGAGCTGCAACTGACCGCCGGAGTTCAGCTCTCGCCGACGGCAGAAGGCGTAGAACGAAGCCGCTTGCGAGCGGCGCAGTGCAGCGAAGAGCTCTCCGAATTCGCCGCTAGCTCCACGGTCCTTCTCAGCTGCGAGTAGCAGCGCTCGCCGTACACGGAGCTTCGCAAGGCCCGAAGACCCGGAGGGAAGTATCGCACACGAAAATGTGCCAGGACAGAGACGTGTTCTACGTTGTCCCTTCTCGTCATGCAGTTTGTGCCTCTGCTGCTTCTGCTGTTAGGAATCGCTCCTTGAAAGACGAGCGAGAGCGTCCTTCCGGGTGCATTGCACTGAGTCGAGTGCTCGCTCGGGACTTTGCTCTCGGGGCCAAGGCAAGAGGGCGTGCTTGCCCGCAGAACTGAGAACACGCTGTTGGGCAGAGCTGCAACTGACCGCCGGAGTTCAGCTGTCGCCGGACGGCAGAAGGCGAAGAACGAAGCCGCTTGCGAGCGGCGCAGTGCAGCGAAGAGCTCTCCGAATTCGCCGCTAGCTCCACGGTCCTTCTCAGCTGCGAGTAGCAGCGCTCGCCGTACACGGAGCTTCGCAAGGCCCGAAGACCCGGAGGGAAGTATCGCACACGAAAATGTGCCAGGACAGAGACGTGTTCTACGTTGTCCCTTCTCGTCATGCAGTTTGTGCCTCTGCTGCTTCTGCTGTTAGGAATCGCTCCTTGAAAGACGAGCGAGAGCGTCCTTCCGGGTGCATTGCACTGAGTCGAGTGCTCGCTCGGGACTTTGCTCTCGGGGCCAAGGCAAGAGGGCGTGCTTGCCCGCAGAACTGAGAACACGCTGTTGGGCAGAGCTGCAACTGACCGCCGGAGTTCAGCTCTCGCCGGACGGCAGAAGGCGAAGAACGAAGCCGCTTGCGAGCGGCGCAGTGCAGCGAAGAGCTCTCCGAATTCGCCGCTAGCTCCACGGTCCTTCTCAGCTGCGAGTAGCAGCGCTCGCCGTACACGGAGCTTCGCAAGGCCCGAAGACCCGGAGGGAAGTATGGCACACGAAAATGTGCCAGGACAGAGACGTGTTCTACGTTGTCCCTTCTCGTCATGCAGTTTGTGCCTCTGCTGCTTCTGCTGTTAGGAATCGCTCCTTGAAAGACGAGCGAGAGCGTCCTTCCGGGTGCATTGCACTGAGTCGAGTGCTCGCTCGGGACTTTGCTCTCGGGGCCAAGGCAAGAGGGCGTGCTTGCCCGCAGAACTGAGAACACGCTGTTGGTCAGAGCTGCAACTGACCGCCGGAGTTCAGCTCTCGCCGGACGGCAGAAGGCGTAGAACGAAGCCGCTTGCGAGCGGCGCAGTGCAGCGAAGAGCTCTCCGAATTCGCCGCTAGCTCCACGGTCCTTCTCAGCTGCGAGTAGCAGCGCTCGCCGTACACGGAGCTTCGCAAGGCCCGAAGACCCGGAGGGAAGTATCGCACACGAAAATGTGCCAGGACAGAGACGTGTTCTACGTTGTCCCTTCTCGTCATGCAGTTTGTGCCTCTGCTGCTTCTGCTGTTAGGAATCGCTCCTTGAAAGACGAGCGAGAGCGTCCTTCCGGGTGCATTGCACTGAGTCGAGTGCTCGCTCGGGACTTTGCTCTCGGGGCCAAGGCAAGAGGGCGTGCTTGCCCGCAGAACTGAGAACACGCTGTTGGGCAGAGCTGCAACTGACCGCCGGAGTTCAGCTCTCGCCGGACGGCAGAAGGCGAAGAACGAAGCCGCTTGCGAGCGGCGCAGTGCAGCGAAGAGCTCTCCGAATTCGCCGCTAGCTCCACGGTCCTTCTCAGCTGCGAGTAGCAGCGCTCGCCGTACACGGAGCTTCGCAAGGCCCGAAGACCCGGAGGGAAGTATCGCACACGAAAATGTGCCAGGACAGAGACGTGTTCTACGTTGTCCCTTCTCGTCATGCAGTTTGTGCCTCTGCTGCTTCTGCTGTTAGGAATCGCTCCTTGAAAGACGAGCGAGAGCGTCCTTCCGGGTGCATTGCATCTGAGTCGAGTGCTCGCTCGGGACTTTGCTCTCGGGGCCAAGGCAGAGGGCGTGCTTGCCCGCAGAACTGAGAACACGCTGTTGGTCAGAGCTGCAACTGACCGCCGGAGTTCAGCTCTCGCCGGACGGCAGAAGGCGAAGAACGAAGCCGCTTGCGAGCGGCGCAGTGCAGCGAAGAGCTCTCCGAATTCGCCGCTAGCTCCACGGTCCTTCTCAGCTGCGAGTAGCAGCGCTCGCCGTACACGGAGCTTCGCAAGGCCCGAAGACCCGGAGGGAAGTATCGCACACGAAAATGTGCCAGGACAGAGACGTGTTCTACGTTGTCCCTTCTCGTCATGCAGTTTGTGCCTCTGCTGCTTCTGCTGTTAGGAATCGCTCCTTGAAAGGCGAGCGAGAGCGTCCTTCCGGGTGCATTGCACTGAGTCGAGTGCTCGCTCGGGACTTTGCTCTCGGGGCCAAGGCAAGAGGGCGTGCTTGCCCGCAGAACTGAGAACACGCTGTTGGGCAGAGCTGCAACTGACCGCCGGAGTTCAGCTCTCGCCGGACGGCAGAAGGCGTAGAACGAAGCCGCTTGCGAGCGGCGCAGTGCAGCGAAGAGCTCTCCGAATTCGCCGCTAGCTCCACGGTCCTTCTCAGCTGCGAGTAGCAGCGCTCGCCGTACACGGAGCTTCGCAAGGCCCGAAGACCCGGAGGGAAGTATCGCACACGAAAAATGTGCCAGGACAGAGACGTGTTCTACGTTGTCCCTTCTCGTCATGCAGTTTGTGCCTCTGCTGCTTCTGCTGTTAGGAATCGCTCCTTGAAAGGCGAGCGAGAGCGTCCTTCCGGGTGCATTGCACTGAGTCGAGTGCTCGCTCGGGACTTTGCTCTCGGGGCCAAGGCAAGAGGGCGTGCTTGCCCGCAGAACTGAGAACACGCTGTTGGGCAGAGCTGCAACTGACCGCCGGAGTTCAGCTCTCGCCGGACGGCAGAAGGCGAAGAACGAAGCCGCTTGCGAGCGGCGCAGTGCAGCGAAGAGCTCTCCGAATTCGCCGCTAGCTCCACGGTCCTTCTCAGCTGCGAGTAGCAGCGCTCGCCGTACACGGAGCTTCGCAAGGCCCGAAGACCCGGAGGGAAGTATCGCACACGAAAATGTGCCAGGACAGAGACGTGTTCTACGTTGTCCCTTCTCGTCATGCAGTTTGTGCCTCTGCTGCTTCTGCTGTTAGGATCGCTCCTTGAAAGACGAGCGAGAGCGTCCTTCCGGGTGCATTGCACTGAGTCGAGTGCTCGCTCGGGACTTTGCTCTCGGGGCCAAGGCAAGAGGGCGTGCTTGCCCGCAGAACTGAGAACACGCTGTTGGGCAGAGCTGCAACTGACCGCCGGAGTTCAGCTCTCGCCGGACGGCAGAAGGCGAAGAACGAAGCCGCTTGCGAGCGGCGCAGTGCAGCGAAGAGCTCTCCGAATTCGCCGCTAGCTCCACGGTCCTTCTCAGCTGCGAGTAGCAGCGCTCGCAGTACACGGAGCTTCGCAAGGCCCGAAGACCCGGAGGGAAATATGGCACACGAAAATGTGCCAGGACAGAGACGTGTTCTACGTTGTCCCTTCTCGTCATGCAGTTTGTGCCTCTGCTGCTTCTGCTGTTAGGAATCGCTCCTTGAAAGACGAGCGAGAGCGTCCTTCCGGGTGCATTGCACTGAGTCGAGTGCTCGCTCGGGACTTTGCTCTCGGGGCCAAGGCAAGAGGGCGTGCTTGCCCGCAGAACTGAGAACACGCTGTTGGGCAGAGCTGCAACTGACCGCCGGAGTTCAGCTCTCGCCGGACGGCAGAAGGCCTAGAACGAAGCCGCTTGCGAGCGGCGCAGTGCAGCGAAGAGCTCTCCGAATTCGCCGCTAGCTCCACGGTCCTTCTCAGCTGCGAGTAGCAGCGCTCGCCGTACACGGAGCTTCGCAAGGCCCGAAGACCCGGAGGGAAGTATCGCACACGAAAATGTGCCAGGACAGAGACGTGTTCTACGTTGTCCCTTCTCGTCATGCAGTTTGTGCCTCTGCTGCTTCTGCTGTTAGGAATCGCTCCTTGAAAGGCGAGCGAGAGCGTCCTTCCGGGTGCATTGCACTGAGTCGAGTGCTCGCTCGGGACTTTGCTCTCGGGGCCAAGGCAAGAGGGCGTGCTTGCCCGCAGAACTGAGAACACGCTGTTGGGCAGAGCTGCAACTGACCGCCGGAGTTCAGCTCTCGCCGGACGGCAGAAGGCGAAGAACGAAGCCGCTTGCGAGCGGCGCAGTGCAGCGAAGAGCTCTCCGAATTCGCCGCTAGCTCCACGGTCCTTCTCAGCTGCGAGTAGCAGCGCTCGCCGTACACGGAGCTTCGCAAGGCCCGAAGACCCGGAGGGAAGTATGGCACACGAAAATGTGCCAGGACAGAGACGTGTTCTACGTTGTCCCTTCTCGTCATGCAGTTTGTGCCTCTGCTGCTTCTGCTGTTAGGAATCGCTCCTTGAAAGACGAGCGAGAGCGTCCTTCCGGGTGCATTGCACTGAGTCGAGTGCTCGCTCGGGACTTTGCTCTCGGGGCCAAGGCAAGAGGGCGTGCTTGCCCGCAGAACTGAGAACACGCTGTTGGGCAGAGCTGCAACTGACCGCCGGAGTTCAGCTCTCGCCGGACGGCAGAAGGCGAAGAACGAAGCCGCTTGCGAGCGGCGCAGTGCAGCGAAGAGCTCTCCGAATTCGCCGCTAGCTCCACGGTCCTTCTCAGCTGCGAGTAGCAGCGCTCGCAGTACACGGAGCTTCGCAAGGCCCGAAGACCCGGAGGGAAGTATGGCACACGAAAATTTTCCAGGACAGAGACGTGTTCTACGTTGTCCCTTCTCGTCATGCAGTTTGTGCCTCTGCTGCTTCTTCTGTTAGGAATCGCTCCTTGAAAGACGAGCGAGAGCGTCCTTCCGGGTGCATTGCACTGAGTCGAGTGCTCGCTCGGGACTTTGCTCCCGGGGCCAAGGCAAGAGGGCGTGCTTGCCCGCAGAACTGAGAACACGCTGTTGGGCAGAGCTGCAACTGACCGCCGGAGTTCAGCTCTCGCCGGACGGCAGAAGGCGAAGAACGAAGCCGCTTGCGAGCGGCGCAGTGCAGCGAAGAGCTCTCCGAATTCGCCGCTAGCTCCACGGTCCTTCTCAGCTGCGAGTAGCAGCGCTCGCAGTACACAGGGCTTCGCAAGGCCCGAAGACCCGGAGGGAAGTTTCGCACACGAAAATGTGCCAGGACAGAGACGTGTTCTACGTTGTCCCTTCTCGTCATGCAGTTTGTGCCTCTGCTGCTTCTGCTGTTAGGAATCGCTCCTTGAAAGACGAGCGAGAGCGTCCTTCCGGGTGCATTGCACTGAGTCGAGTGCTCGCTCGGGACTTTGCTCCGGGGCCAAGGCAAGAGGGCGTGCTTGCCCGCAGAACTGAGAACACGCTGTTGGGCAGAGCTGCAACTGACCGCCGGAGTTCAGCTCTCGCCGGACGGCAGAAGGCGAAGAACGAAGCCGCTTGCGAGCGGCGCAGTGCAGCGAAGAGCTCTCCGAATTCGCCGCTAGCTCCACGGTCCTTCTCAGCTGCGAGTAGCAGCGCTCGCAGTACACGGAGCTTCGCAAGGCCGAAGACCCGGAGGGAAGTATCGCACACGAAAATGTGCCAGGACAGAGACGTGTTCTACGTTGTCCCTTCTCGTCATGCAGTTTGTGCCTCTGCTGCTTCTGCTGTTAGGAATCGCTCCTTGAAAGGCGAGCGAGAGCGTCCTTCCGGGTGCATTGCACTGAGTCGAGTGCTCGCTCGGGACTTTGCTCTCGGGGCCAAGGCAAGAGGGCGTGCTTGCCCGCAGAACTGAGAACACGCTGTTGGGCAGAGCTGCAACTGACCGCCGGAGTTCAGCTCTCGCCGGACGGCAGAAGGCGAAGAACGAAGCCGCTTGCGAGCGGCGCAGTGCAGCGAAGAGCTCTCCGAATTCGCCGCTAGCTCCACGGTCCTTCTCAGCTGCGAGTAGCAGCGCTCGCCGTACACGGAGCTTCGCAAGGCCCGAAGACCCGGAGGGAAGTATCGCACACGAAAATGTGCCAGGACAGAGACGTGTTCTACGTTGTCCCTTCTCGTCATGCAGTTTGTGCCTCTGCTGCTTCTGCTGTTAGGAATCGCTCCTTGAAAGGCGAGCGAGAGCGTCCTTCCGGGTGCATTGCACTGAGTCGAGTGCTCGCTCGGGACTTTGCTCTCGGGGCCAAGGCAAGAGGGCGTGCTTGCCCGCAGAACTGAGAACACGCTGTTGGTCAGAGCTGCAACTGACCGCCGGAGTTCAGCTCTCGCCGGACGGCAGAAGGCGAAGAACGAAGCCGCTTGCGAGCGGCGCAGTGCAGCGAAGAGCTCTCCGAATTCGCCGCTAGCTCCACGGTCCTTCTCAGCTGCGAGTAGCAGCGCTCGCCGTACACGGAGCTTCGCAAGGCCCGAAGACCCGGAGGGAAGTATCGCACACGAAAATGTGCCAGGACAGAGACGTGTTCTACGTTGTCCCTTCTCGTCATGCAGTTTGTGCCTCTGCTGCTTCTGCTGTTAGGAATCGCTCCTTGAAAGGCGAGCGAGAGCGTCCTTCCGGGTGCATTGCACTGAGTCGAGTGCTCGCTCGGGACTTTGCTCCCGGGGCCAAGGCAAGAGGGCGTGCTTGCCCGCAGAACTGAGAACACGCTGTTGGTCAGAGCTGCAACTGACCGCCGGAGTTCAGCTCTCGCCGGACGGCAGAAGGCGAAGAACGAAGCCGCTTGCGAGCGGCGCAGTGCAGCGAAGAGCTCTCCGAATTCGCCGCTAGCTCCACGGTCCTTCTCAGCTGCGAGTAGCAGCGCTCGCCGTACACGGAGCTTCGCAAGGCCCGAAGACCCGGAGGGAAGTATGGCACACGAAAATGTGCCAGGACAGAGACGTGTTCTACGTTGTCCCTTCTCGTCATGCAGTTTGTGCCTCTGCTGCTTCTGCTGTTAGGAATCGCTCCTTGAAAGGCGAGCGAGAGCGTCCTTCCGGGTGCATTGCACTGAGTCGAGTGCTCGCTCGGGACTTTGCTCTCGGGGCCAAGGCAAGAGGGCGTGCTTGCCCGCAGAACTGAGAACACGCTGTTGGTCAGAGCTGCAACTGACCGCCGGAGTTCAGCTCTCGCCGGACGGCAGAAGGCGAAGAACGAAGCCGCTTGCGAGCGGCGCAGTGCAGCGAAGAGCTCTCCGAATTCGCCGCTAGCTCCACGGTCCTTCTCAGCTGCGAGTAGCAGCGCTCGCAGTACACAGGGCTTCGCAAGGCCCGAAGACCCGGAGGGAAGTATGGCACACGAAAATGTGCCAGGACAGAGACGTGTTCTACGTTGTCCCTTCTCGTCATGCAGTTTGTGCCTCTGCTGCTTCTGCTGTTAGGAATCGCTCCTTGAAAGACGAGCGAGAGCGTCCTTCCGGGTGCATTGCACTGAGTCGAGTGCTCGCTCGGGACTTTGCTCTCGGGGCCAAGGCAAGAGGGCGTGCTTGCCCGCAGAACTGAGAACACGCTGTTGGTCAGAGCTGCAACTGACCGCCGGAGTTCAGCTCTCGCCGGACGGCAGAAGGCCTAGAACGAAGCCGCTTGCGAGCGGCGCAGTGCAGCGAAGAGCTCTCCGAATTCGCCGCTAGCTCCACGGTCCTTCTCAGCTGCGAGTAGCAGCGCTCGCCGTACACGGAGCTTCGCAAGGCCCGAAGACCCGGAGGGAAGTATGGCACACGAAAATGTGCCAGGACAGAGACGTGTTCTACGTTGTCCCTTCTCGTCATGCAGTTTGTGCCTCTGCTGCTTCTGCTGTTAGGAATCGCTCCTTGAAAGGCGAGCGAGAGCGTCCTTCCGGGTGCATTGCACTGAGTCGAGTGCTCGCTCGGGACTTTGCTCCCGGGGCCAAGGCAAGAGGGCGTGCTTGCCCGCAGAACTGAGAACACGCTGTTGGGCAGAGCTGCAACTGACCGCCGGAGTTCAGCTCTCGCCGGACGGCAGAAGGCGAAGAACGAAGCCGCTTGCGAGCGGCGCAGTGCAGCGAAGAGCTCTCCGAATTCGCCGCTAGCTCCACGGTCCTTCTCAGCTGCGAGTAGCAGCGCTCGCAGTACACGGAGCTTCGCAAGGCCCGAAGACCCGGAGGGAAGTATGGCACACGAAAATGTGCCAGGACAGAGACGTGTTCTACGTTGTCCCTTCTCGTCATGCAGTTTGTGCCTCTGCTGCTTCTGCTGTTAGGAATCGCTCCTTGAAAGACGAGCGAGAGCGTCCTTCCGGGTGCATTGCACTGAGTCGAGTGCTCGCTCGGGACTTTGCTCTCGGGGCCAAGGCAAGAGGGCGTGCTTGCCCGCAGAACTGAGAACACGCTGTTGGGCAGAGCTGCAACTGACCGCCGGAGTTCAGCTCTCGCCGGACGGCAGAAGGCGAAGAACGAAGCCGCTTGCGAGCGGCGCAGTGCAGCGAAGAGCTCTCCGAATTCGCCGCTAGCTCCACGGTCCTTCTCAGCTGCGAGTAGCAGCGCTCGCCGTACACGGAGCTTCGCAAGGCCCGAAGACCCGAGGGAAGTTTCGCACACGAAAATGTGCCAGGACAGAGACGTGTTCTACGTTGTCCCTTCTCGTCATGCAGTTTGTGCCTCTGCTGCTTCTGCTGTTAGGAATCGCTCCTTGAAAGACGAGCGAGAGCGTCCTTCCGGGTGCATTGCACTGAGTCGAGTGCTCGCTCGGGACTTTGCTCCCGGGGCCAAGGCAAGAGGGCGTGCTTGCCCGCAGAACTGAGAACACGCTGTTGGGCAGAGCTGCAACTGACCGCCGGAGTTCAGCTCTCGCCGGACGGCAGAAGGCGAAGAACGAAGCCGCTTGCGAGCGGCGCAGTGCAGCGAAGAGCTCTCCGAATTCGCCGCTAGCTCCACGGTCCTTCTCAGCTGCGAGTAGCAGCGCTCGCAGTACACGGAGCTTCGCAAGGCCCGAAGACCCGGAGGGAAGTATCGCACACGAAAATGTGCCAGGACAGAGACGTGTTCTACGTTGTCCCTTCTCGTCATGCAGTTTGTGCCTCTGCTGCTTCTGCTGTTAGGAATCGCTCCTTGAAAGGCGAGCGAGAGCGTCCTTCCGGGTGCATTGCACTGAGTCGAGTGCTCGCTCGGGACTTTGCTCTCGGGGCCAAGGCAAGAGGGCGTGCTTGCCCGCAGAACTGAGAACACGCTGTTGGTCAGAGCTGCAACTGACCGCCGGAGTTCAGCTCTCGCCGGACGGCAGAAGGCGAAGAACGAAGCCGCTTGCGAGCGGCGCAGTGCAGCGAAGAGCTCTCCGAATTCGCCGCTAGCTCCACGGTCCTTCTCAGCTGCGAGTAGCAGCGCTCGCCGTACACGGAGCTTCGCAAGGCCCGAAGACCCGGAGGGAAGTATCGCACACGAAAATGTGCCAGGACAGAGACGTGTTCTACGTTGTCCCTTCTCGTCATGCAGTTTGTGCCTCTGCTGCTTCTGCTGTTAGGAATCGCTCCTTGAAAGACGAGCGAGAGCGTCCTTCCGGGTGCATTGCACTGAGTCGAGTGCTCGCTCGGGACTTTGCTCTCGGGGCCAAGGCAAGAGGGCGTGCTTGCCCGCAGAACTGAGAACACGCTGTTGGGCAGAGCTGCAACTGACCGCCGGAGTTCAGCTCTCGCCGGACGGCAGAAGGCGAAGAACGAAGCCGCTTGCGAGCGGCGCAGTGCAGCGAAGAGCTCTCCGAATTCGCCGCTAGCTCCACGGTCCTTCTCAGCTGCGAGTAGCAGCGCTCGCCGTACACGGAGCTTCGCAAGGCCCGAAGACCCGGAGGGAAGTATCGCACACGAAAATGTGCCAGGACAGAGACGTGTTCTACGTTGTCCCTTCTCGTCATGCAGTTTGTGCCTCTGCTGCTTCTGCTGTTAGGAATCGCTCCTTGAAAGACGAGCGAGAGCGTCCTTCCGGGTGCATTGCACTGAGTCGAGTGCTCGCTCGGGACTTTGCTCTCGGGGCCAAGGCAAGAGGGCGTGCTTGCCCGCAGAACTGAGAACACGCTGTTGGGCAGAGCTGCAACTGACCGCCGGAGTTCAGCTCTCGCCGGACGGCAGAAGGCGAAGAACGAAGCCGCTTGCGAGCGGCGCAGTGCAGCGAAGAGCTCTCCGAATTCGCCGCTAGCTCCACGGTCCTTCTCAGCTGCGAGTAGCAGCGCTCGCAGTACACGGAGCTTCGCAAGGCCGAAGACCCGGAGGGAAGTATGGCACACCGAAAATGTGCCAGGACAGAGACGTGTTCTACGTTGTCCCTTCTCGTCATGCAGTTTGTGCCTCTGCTGCTTCTGCTGTTAGGAATCGCTCCTTGAAAGACGAGCGAGAGCGTCCTTCGGGTGCATTGCACTGAGTCGAGTGCTCGCTCGGGACTTTGCTCTCGGGGCCAAGGCAAGAGGGCGTGCTTGCCCGCAGAACTGAGAACACGCTGTTGGGCAGAGCTGCAACTGACCGCCGGAGTTCAGCTCTCGCCGGACGGCAGAAGCGAAGAACGAAGCCGCTTGCGAGCGGCGCAGTGCAGCGAAGAGCTCTCCGAATTCGCCGCTAGCTCCACGGTCCTTCTCAGCTGCGAGTAGCAGCGCTCGCCGTACACGGAGCTTCGCAAGGCCCGAAGACCCGGAGGGAAGTATCGCACACGAAAATGTGCCAGGACAGAGACGTGTTCTACGTTGTCCCTTCTCGTCATGCAGTTTGTGCCTCTGCTGCTTCTGCTGTTAGGAATCGCTCCTTGAAAGGCGAGCGAGAGCGTCCTTCCGGGTGCATTGCACTGAGTCGAGTGCTCGCTCGGGACTTTGCTCTCGGGGCCAAGGCAAGAGGGCGTGCTTGCCCGCAGAACTGAGAACACGCTGTTGGGCAGAGCTGCAACTGACCGCCGGAGTTCAGCTCTCGCCGGACGGCAGAAGGCGAAGAACGAAGCCGCTTGCGAGCGGCGCAGTGCAGCGAAGAGCTCTCCGAATTCGCCGCTAGCTCCACGGTCCTTCTCAGCTGCGAGTAGCAGCGCTCGCCGTACACGAGCTTCGCAAGGCCCGAAGACCCGGAGGGAAGTATGGCACACGAAAATGTGCCAGGACAGAGACGTGTTCTACGTTGTCCCTTCTCGTCATGCAGTTTGTGCCTCTGCTGCTTCTGCTGTTAGGAATCGCTCCTTGAAAGACGAGCGAGAGCGTCCTTCCGGGTGCATTGCACTGAGTCGAGTGCTCGCTCGGGACTTTGCTCTCGGGGCCAAGGCAAGAGGGCGTGCTTGCCCGCAGAACTGAGAACACGCTGTTGGTCAGAGCTGCAACTGACCGCCGGAGTTCAGCTCTCGCCGGACGGCAGAAGGCGAAGAACGAAGCCGCTTGCGAGCGGCGCAGTGCAGCGAAGAGCTCTCCGAATTCGCCGCTAGCTCCACGGTCCTTCTCAGCTGCGAGTAGCAGCGCTCGCAGTACACGGAGCTTCGCAAGGCCCGAAGACCCGGAGGGAAGTATGGCACACGAAAATGTTCCAGGACAGAGACGTGTTCTACGTTGTCCCTTCTCGTCATGCAGTTTGTGCCTCTGCTGCTTCTGCTGTTAGGAATCGCTCCTTGAAAGACGAGCGAGAGCGTCCTTCCGGGTGCATTGCACTGAGTCGAGTGCTCGCTCGGGACTTTGCTCCCGGGGCCAAGGCAAGAGGGCGTGCTTGCCCGCAGAACTGAGAACACGCTGTTGGTCAGAGCTGCAACTGACCGCCGGAGTTCAGCTCTCGCCGGACGGCAGAAGGCGAAGAACGAAGCCGCTTGCGAGCGGCGCAGTGCAGCGAAGAGCTCTCCGAATTCGCCGCTAGCTCCACGGTCCTTCTCAGCTGCGAGTAGCAGCGCTCGCAGTACACAGGGCTTCGCAAGGCCCGAAGACCCGGAGGGAAGTTTCGCACACGAAAATGTGCCAGGACAGAGACGTGTTCTACGTTGTCCCTTCTCGTCATGCAGTTTGTGCCTCTGCTGCTTCTGCTGTTAGGAATCGCTCCTTGAAAGGCGAGCGAGAGCGTCCTTCCGGGTGCATTGCACTGAGTCGAGTGCTCGCTCGGGACTTTGCTCCCGGGGCCAAGGCAAGAGGGCGTGCTTGCCCGCAGAACTGAGAACACGCTGTTGGGCAGAGCTGCAACTGACCGCCGGAGTTCAGCTCTCGCCGGACGGCAGAAGGCGAAGAACGAAGCCGCTTGCGAGCGGCGCAGTGCAGCGAAGAGCTCTCCGAATTCGCCGCTAGCTCCACGGTCCTTCTCAGCTGCGAGTAGCAGCGCTCGCAGTACACGGAGCTTCGCAAGGCCCGAAGACCCGGAGGGAAGTATCGCACACGAAAATGTGCCAGGACAGAGACGTGTTCTACGTTGTCCCTTCTCGTCATGCAGTTTGTGCCTCTGCTGCTTCTGCTGTTAGGAATCGCTCCTTGAAAGGCGAGCGAGAGCGTCCTTCCGGGTGCATTGCACTGAGTCGAGTGCTCGCTCGGGACTTTGCTCTCGGGGCCAAGGCAAGAGGGCGTGCTTGCCCGCAGAACTGAGAACACGCTGTTGGGCAGAGCTGCAACTGACCGCCGGAGTTCAGCTCTCGCCGGACGGCAGAAGGCGAAGAACGAAGCCGCTTGCGAGCGGCGCAGTGCAGCGAAGAGCTCTCCGAATTCGCCGCTAGCTCCACGGTCCTTCTCAGCTGCGAGTAGCAGCGCTCGCCGTACACGGAGCTTCGCAAGGCCCGAAGACCCGGAGGGAAGTATCGCACACGAAAATGTGCCAGGACAGAGACGTGTTCTACGTTGTCCCTTCTCGTCATGCAGTTTGTGCCTCTGCTGCTTCTGCTGTTAGGAATCGCTCCTTGAAAGGCGAGCGAGAGCGTCCTTCCGGGTGCATTGCACTGAGTCGAGTGCTCGCTCGGGACTTTGCTCTCGGGGCCAAGGCAAGAGGGCGTGCTTGCCCGCAGAACTGAGAACACGCTGTTGGTCAGAGCTGCAACTGACCGCCGGAGTTCAGCTCTCGCCGGACGGCAGAAGGCGAAGAACGAAGCCGCTTGCGAGCGGCGCAGTGCAGCGAAGAGCTCTCCGAATTCGCCGCTAGCTCCACGGTCCTTCTCAGCTGCGAGTAGCAGCGCTCGCCGTACACGGAGCTTCGCAAGGCCCGAAGACCCGGAGGGAAGTATGGCACACGAAAATGTGCCAGGACAGAGACGTGTTCTACGTTGTCCCTTCTCGTCATGCAGTTTGTGCCTCTGCTGCTTCTGCTGTTAGGAATCGCTCCTTGAAAGGCGAGCGAGAGCGTCCTTCCGGGTGCATTGCACTGAGTCGAGTGCTCGCTCGGGACTTTGCTCTCGGGGCCAATGCAAGAGGGCGTGCTTGCCCGCAGAACTGAGAACACGCTGTTGGGCAGAGCTGCAACTGACCGCCGGAGTTCAGCTCTCGCCGGACGGCAGAAGGCGAAGAACGAAGCCGCTTGCGAGCGGCGCAGTGCAGCGAAGAGCTCTCCGAATTCGCCGCTAGCTCCACGGTCCTTCTCAGCTGCGAGTAGCAGCGCTCGCCGTACACGGAGCTTCGCAAGGCCCGAAGACCCGGAGGGAAGTATCGCACACGAAAATGTGCCAGGACAGAGACGTGTTCTACGTTGTCCCTTCTCGTCATGCAGTTTGTGCCTCTGCTGCTTCTGCTGTTAGGAATCGCTCCTTGAAAGACGAGCGAGAGCGTCCTTCCGGGTGCATTGCACTGAGTCGAGTGCTCGCTCGGGACTTTGCTCCCGGGGCCAAGGCAAGAGGGCGTGCTTGCCCGCAGAACTGAGAACACGCTGTTGGTCAGAGCTGCAACTGACCGCCGGAGTTCAGCTCTCGCCGGACGGCAGAAGGCGAAGAACGAAGCCGCTTGCGAGCGGCGCAGTGCAGCGAAGAGCTCTCCGAATTCGCCGCTAGCTCCACGGTCCTTCTCAGCTGCGAGTAGCAGCGCTCGCAGTACACGAGCTTCGCAAGGCCCGAAGACCCGGAGGGAAGTATGGCACACGAAAATGTGCCAGGACAGAGACGTGTTCTACGTTGTCCCTTCTCGTCATGCAGTTTGTGCCTCTGCTGCTTCTGCTGTTAGGAATCGCTCCTTGAAAGGCGAGCGAGAGCGTCCTTCCGGGTGCATTGCACTGAGTCGAGTGCTCGCTCGGGACTTTGCTCCGGGGCCAAGGCAAGAGGGCGTGCTTGCCCGCAGAACTGAGAACACGCTGTTGGTCAGAGCTGCAACTGACCGCCGGAGTTCAGCTCTCGCCGGACGGCAGAAGGCGAAGAACGAAGCCGCTTGCGAGCGGCGCAGTGCAGCGAAGAGCTCTCCGAATTCGCCGCTAGCTCCACGGTCCTTCTCAGCTGCGAGTAGCAGCGCTCGCCGTACACGGAGCTTCGCAAGGCCCGAAGACCCGGAGGGAAGTATGGCACACGAAAATGTGCCAGGACAGAGACGTGTTCTACGTTGTCCTTCTCGTCATGCAGTTTGTGCCTCTGCTGCTTCTGCTGTTAGGAATCGCTCCTTGAAAGACGAGCGAGAGCGTCCTTCCGGGTGCATTGCACTGAGTCGAGTGCTCGCTCGGGACTTTGCTCTCGGGGCCAAGGCAAGAGGGCGTGCTTGCCCGCAGAACTGAGAACACGCTGTTGGGCAGAGCTGCAACTGACCGCCGGAGTTCAGCTCTCGCCGGACGGCAGAAGGCGAAGAACGAAGCCGCTTGCGAGCGGCGCAGTGCAGCGAAGAGCTCTCCGAATTCGCCGCTAGCTCCACGGTCCTTCTCAGCTGCGAGTAGCAGCGCTCGCCGTACACGGAGCTTCGCAAGGCCCGAAGACCCGGAAGGAAGTATCGCACACGAAAATGTGCCAGGACAGAGACGTGTTCTACGTTGTCCCTTCTCGTCATGCAGTTTGTGCCTCTGCTGCTTCTGCTGTTAGGAATCGCTCCTTGAAAGACGAGCGAGAGCGTCCTTCCGGGTGCATTGCACTGAGTCGAGTGCTCGCTCGGGACTTTGCTCTCGGGGCCAAGGCAAGAGGGCGTGCTTGCCCGCAGAACTGAGAACACGCTGTTGGTCAGAGCTGCAACTGACCGCCGGAGTTCAGCTCTCGCCGGACGGCAGAAGGCCTAGAACGAAGCCGCTTGCGAGCGGCGCAGTGCAGCGAAGAGCTCTCCGAATTCGCCGCTAGCTCCACGGTCCTTCTCAGCTGCGAGTAGCAGCGCTCGCCGTACACGGAGCTTCGCAAGGCCCGAAGACCCGGAGGGAAGTATGGCACACGAAAATGTGCCAGGACAGAGACGTGTTCTACGTTGTCCCTTCTCGTCATGCAGTTTGTGCCTCTGCTGCTTCTGCTGTTAGGAATCGCTCCTTGAAAGGCGAGCGAGAGCGTCCTTCCGGGTGCATTGCACTGAGTCGAGTGCTCGCTCGGGACTTTGCTCCCGGGGCCAAGGCAAGAGGGCGTGCTTGCCCGCAGAACTGAGAACACGCTGTTGGGCAGAGCTGCAACTGACCGCCGGAGTTCAGCTCTCGCCGGACGGCAGAAGGCGAAGAACGAAGCCGCTTGCGAGCGGCGCAGTGCAGCGAAGAGCTCTCCGAATTCGCCGCTAGCTCCACGGTCCTTCTCAGCTGCGAGTAGCAGCGCTCGCCGTACACGGAGCTTCGCAAGGCCCGAAGACCCGGAGGGAAGTATCGCACACGAAAATGTGCCAGGACAGAGACGTGTTCTACGTTGTCCCTTCTCGTCATGCAGTTTGTGCCTCTGCTGCTTCTGCTGTTAGGAATCGCTCCTTGAAAGACGAGCGAGAGCGTCCTTCCGGGTGCATTGCACTGAGTCGAGTGCTCGCTCGGGACTTTGCTCTCGGGGCCAAGGCAAGAGGGCGTGCTTGCCCGCAGAACTGAGAACACGCTGTTGGTCAGAGCTGCAACTGACCGCCGGAGTTCAGCTCTCGCCGGACGGCAGAAGGCGAAGAACGAAGCCGCTTGCGAGCGGCGCAGTGCAGCGAAGAGCTCTCCGAATTCGCCGCTAGCTCCACGGTCCTTCTCAGCTGCGAGTAGCAGCGCTCGCAGTACACGGAGCTTCGCAAGGCCCGAAGACCCGGAGGGAAGTATGGCACACGAAAATGTGCCAGGACAGAGACGTGTTCTACGTTGTCCCTTCTCGTCATGCAGTTTGTGCCTCTGCTGCTTCTGCTGTTAGGAATCGCTCCTTGAAAGACGAGCGAGAGCGTCCTTCCGGGTGCATTGCACTGAGTCGAGTGCTCGCTCGGGACTTTGCTCTCGGGGCCAAGGCAAGAGGGCGTGCTTGCCCGCAGAACTGAGAACACGCTGTTGGGCAGAGCTGCAACTGACCGCCGGAGTTCAGCTCTCGCCGGACGGCAGAAGGCGAAGAACGAAGCCGCTTGCGAGCGGCGCAGTGCAGCGAAGAGCTCTCCGAATTCGCCGCTAGCTCCACGGTCCTTCTCAGCTGCGAGTAGCAGCGCTCGCCGTACACAGGGCTTCGCAAGGCCCGAAGACCCGGAGGGAAGTTTCGCACACGAAAATGTGCCAGGACAGAGACGTGTTCTACGTTGTCCCTTCTCGTCATGCAGTTTGTGCCTCTGCTGCTTCTGCTGTTAGGAATCGCTCCTTGAAAGACGAGCGAGAGCGTCCTTCCGGGTGCATTGCACTGAGTCGAGTGCTCGCTCGGGACTTTGCTCCCGGGGCCAAGGCAAGAGGGCGTGCTTGCCCGCAGAACTGAGAACACGCTGTTGGTCAGAGCTGCAACTGACCGCCGGAGTTCAGCTCTCGCCGGACGGCAGAAGGCGAAGAACGAAGCCGCTTGCGAGCGGCGCAGTGCAGCGAAGAGCTCTCCGAATTCGCCGCTAGCTCCACGGTCCTTCTCAGCTGCGAGTAGCAGCGCTCGCAGTACACGGAGCTTCGCAAGGCCCGAAGACCCGGAGGGAAGTATGGCACACGAAAATGTGCCAGGACAGAGACGTGTTCTACGTTGTCCCTTCTCGTCATGCAGTTTGTGCCTCTGCTGCTTCTGCTGTTAGGAATCGCTCCTTGAAAGGCGAGCGAGAGCGTCCTTCCGGGTGCATTGCACTGAGTCGAGTGCTCGCTCGGGACTTTGCTCCCGGGGCCAAGGCAAGAGGGCGTGCTTGCCCGCAGAACTGAGAACACGCTGTTGGGCAGAGCTGCAACTGACCGCCGGAGTTCAGCTCTCGCCGGACGGCAGAAGGCCTAGAACGAAGCCGCTTGCGAGCGGCGCAGTGCAGCGAAGAGCTCTCCGAATTCGCCGCTAGCTCCACGGTCCTTCTCAGCTGCGAGTAGCAGCGCTCGCCGTACACGGAGCTTCGCAAGGCCCGAAGACCCGGAGGGAAGTATGGCACACGAAAATGTGCCAGGACAGAGACGTGTTCTACGTTGTCCCTTCTCGTCATGCAGTTTGTGCCTCTGCTGCTTCTGCTGTTAGGAATCGCTCCTTGAAAGGCGAGCGAGAGCGTCCTTCCGGGTGCATTGCACTGAGTCGAGTGCTCGCTCGGGACTTTGCTCCCGGGGCCAAGGCAAGAGGGCGTGCTTGCCCGCAGAACTGAGAACACGCTGTTGGGCAGAGCTGCAACTGACCGCCGGAGTTCAGCTCTCGCCGGACGGCAGAAGGCGAAGAACGAAGCCGCTTGCGAGCGGCGCAGTGCAGCGAAGAGCTCTCCGAATTCGCCGCTAGCTCCACGGTCCTTCTCAGCTGCGAGTAGCAGCGCTCGCAGTACACGGAGCTTCGCAAGGCCCGAAGACCCGGAGGGAAGTATGGCACACGAAAATGTGCCAGGACAGAGACGTGTTCTACGTTGTCCCTTCTCGTCATGCAGTTTGTGCCTCTGCTGCTTCTGCTGTTAGGAATCGCTCCTTGAAAGACGAGCGAGAGCGTCCTTCCGGGTGCATTGCACTGAGTCGAGTGCTCGCTCGGGACTTTGCTCTCGGGGCCAAGGCAAGAGGGCGTGCTTGCCCGCAGAACTGAGAACACGCTGTTGGGCAGAGCTGCAACTGACCGCCGGAGTTCAGCTCTCGCCGGACGGCAGAAGGCGAAGAACGAAGCCGCTTGCGAGCGGCGCAGTGCAGCGAAGAGCTCTCCGAATTCGCCGCTAGCTCCACGGTCCTTCTCAGCTGCGAGTAGCAGCGCTCGCCGTACACGGAGCTTCGCAAGGCCCGAAGACCCGGAGGGAAGTTTCGCACACGAAAATGTGCCAGGACAGAGACGTGTTCTACGTTGTCCCTTCTCGTCATGCAGTTTGTGCCTCTGCTGCTTCTGCTGTTAGGAATCGCTCCTTGAAAGACGAGCGAGAGCGTCCTTCCGGGTGCATTGCACTGAGTCGAGTGCTCGCTCGGGACTTTGCTCCCGGGGCCAAGGCAAGAGGGCGTGCTTGCCCGCAGAACTGAGAACACGCTGTTGGTCAGAGCTGCAACTGACCGCCGGAGTTCAGCTCTCGCCGGACGGCAGAAGGCGAAGAACGAAGCCGCTTGCGAGCGGCGCAGTGCAGCGAAGAGCTCTCCGAATTCGCCGCTAGCTCCACGGTCCTTCTCAGCTGCGAGTAGCAGCGCTCGCAGTACACGGAGCTTCGCAAGGCCCGAAGACCCGGAGGGAAGTATGGCACACGAAAATGTGCCAGGACAGAGACGTGTTCTACGTTGTCCCTTCTCGTCATGCAGTTTGTGCCTCTGCTGCTTCTGCTGTTAGGAATCGCTCCTTGAAAGGCGAGCGAGAGCGTCCTTCCGGGTGCATTGCACTGAGTCGAGTGCTCGCTCGGGACTTTGCTCTCGGGGCCAAGGCAAGAGGGCGTGCTTGCCCGCAGAACTGAGAACACGCTGTTGGTCAGAGCTGCAACTGACCGCCGGAGTTCAGCTCTCGCCGGACGGCAGAAGGCGAAGAACGAAGCCGCTTGCGAGCGGCGCAGTGCAGCGAAGAGCTCTCCGAATTCGCCGCTAGCTCCACGGTCCTTCTCAGCTGCGAGTAGCAGCGCTCGCCGTACACGGAGCTTCGCAAGGCCCGAAGACCCGGAGGGAAGTATCGCACACGAAAATGTGCCAGGACAGAGACGTGTTCTACGTTGTCCCTTCTCGTCATGCAGTTTGTGCCTCTGCTGCTTCTGCTGTTAGGAATCGCTCCTTGAAAGGCGAGCGAGAGCGTCCTTCCGGGTGCATTGCACTGAGTCGAGTGCTCGCTCGGGACTTTGCTCTCGGGGCCAAGGCAAGAGGGCGTGCTTGCCCGCAGAACTGAGAACACGCTGTTGGTCAGAGCTGCAACTGACCGCCGGAGTTCAGCTCTCGCCGGACGGCAGAAGGCGAAGAACGAAGCCGCTTGCGAGCGGCGCAGTGCAGCGAAGAGCTCTCCGAATTCGCCGCTAGCTCCACGGTCCTTCTCAGCTGCGAGTAGCAGCGCTCGCCGTACACGGAGCTTCGCAAGGCCCGAAGACCCGGAGGGAAGTATGGCACACGAAAATGTGCCAGGACAGAGACGTGTTCTACGTTGTCCCTTCTCGTCATGCAGTTTGTGCCTCTGCTGCTTCTGCTGTTAGGAATCGCTCCTTGAAAGGCGAGCGAGAGCGTCCTTCCGGGTGCATTGCACTGAGTCGAGTGCTCGCTCGGGACTTTGCTCTCGGGGCCAATGCAAGAGGGCGTGCTTGCCCGCAGAACTGAGAACACGCTGTTGGGCAGAGCTGCAACTGACCGCCGGAGTTCAGCTCTCGCCGGACGGCAGAAGGCGAAGAACGAAGCCGCTTGCGAGCGGCGCAGTGCAGCGAAGAGCTCTCCGAATTCGCCGCTAGCTCCACGGTCCTTCTCAGCTGCGAGTAGCAGCGCTCGCCGTACACGGAGCTTCGCAAGGCCCGAAGACCCGGAGGGAAGTATCGCACACGAAAATGTGCCAGGACAGAGACGTGTTCTACGTTGTCCCTTCTCGTCATGCAGTTTGTGCCTCTGCTGCTTCTGCTGTTAGGAATCGCTCCTTGAAAGACGAGCGAGAGCGTCCTTCCGGGTGCATTGCACTGAGTCGAGTGCTCGCTCGGGACTTTGCTCCCGGGGCCAAGGCAAGAGGGCGTGCTTGCCCGCAGAACTGAGAACACGCTGTTGGTCAGAGCTGCAACTGACCGCCGGAGTTCAGCTCTCGCCGGACGGCAGAAGGCGAAGAACGAAGCCGCTTGCGAGCGGCGCAGTGCAGCGAAGAGCTCTCCGAATTCGCCGCTAGCTCCACGGTCCTTCTCAGCTGCGAGTAGCAGCGCTCGCAGTACACGGAGCTTCGCAAGGCCCGAAGACCCGGAGGGAAGTATGGCACACGAAAATGTGCCAGGACAGAGACGTGTTCTACGTTGTCCCTTCTCGTCATGCAGTTTGTGCCTCTGCTGCTTCTGCTGTTAGGAATCGCTCCTTGAAAGGCGAGCGAGAGCGTCCTTCCGGGTGCATTGCACTGAGTCGAGTGCTCGCTCGGGACTTTGCTCCCGGGGCCAAGGCAAGAGGGCGTGCTTGCCCGCAGAACTGAGAACACGCTGTTGGTCAGAGCTGCAACTGACCGCCGGAGTTCAGCTCTCGCCGGACGGCAGAAGGCGAAGAACGAAGCCGCTTGCGAGCGGCGCAGTGCAGCGAAGAGCTCTCCGAATTCGCCGCTAGCTCCACGGTCCTTCTCAGCTGCGAGTAGCAGCGCTCGCCGTACACGGAGCTTCGCAAGGCCCGAAGACCCGGAGGGAAGTATGGCACACGAAAATGTGCCAGGACAGAGACGTGTTCTACGTTGTCCCTTCTCGTCATGCAGTTTGTGCCTCTGCTGCTTCTGCTGTTAGGAATCGCTCCTTGAAAGACGAGCGAGAGCGTCCTTCCGGGTGCATTGCACTGAGTCGAGTGCTCGCTCGGGACTTTGCTCTCGGGGCCAAGGCAAGAGGGCGTGCTTGCCCGCAGAACTGAGAACACGCTGTTGGGCAGAGCTGCAACTGACCGCCGGAGTTCAGCTCTCGCCGGACGGCAGAAGGCGAAGAACGAAGCCGCTTGCGAGCGGCGCAGTGCAGCGAAGAGCTCTCCGAATTCGCCGCTAGCTCCACGGTCCTTCTCAGCTGCGAGTAGCAGCGCTCGCCGTACACGGAGCTTCGCAAGGCCCGAAGACCCGGAGGGAAGTATCGCACACGAAAATGTGCCAGGACAGAGACGTGTTCTACGTTGTCCCTTCTCGTCATGCAGTTTGTGCCTCTGCTGCTTCTGCTGTTAGGAATCGCTCCTTGAAAGACGAGCGAGAGCGTCCTTCCGGGTGCATTGCACTGAGTCGAGTGCTCGCTCGGGACTTTGCTCTCGGGGCCAAGGCAAGAGGGCGTGCTTGCCCGCAGAACTGAGAACACGCTGTTGGTCAGAGCTGCAACTGACCGCCGGAGTTCAGCTCTCGCCGGACGGCAGAAGGCCTAGAACGAAGCCGCTTGCGAGCGGCGCAGTGCAGCGAAGAGCTCTCCGAATTCGCCGCTAGCTCCACGGTCCTTCTCAGCTGCGAGTAGCAGCGCTCGCCGTACACGGAGCTTCGCAAGGCCCGAAGACCCGGAGGGAAGTATGGCACACGAAAATGTGCCAGGACAGAGACGTGTTCTACGTTGTCCCTTCTCGTCATGCAGTTTGTGCCTCTGCTGCTTCTGCTGTTAGGAATCGCTCCTTGAAAGGCGAGCGAGAGCGTCCTTCCGGGTGCATTGCACTGAGTCGAGTGCTCGCTCGGGACTTTGCTCCCGGGGCCAAGGCAAGAGGGCGTGCTTGCCCGCAGAACTGAGAACACGCTGTTGGGCAGAGCTGCAACTGACCGCCGGAGTTCAGCTCTCGCCGGACGGCAGAAGGCGAAGAACGAAGCCGCTTGCGAGCGGCGCAGTGCAGCGAAGAGCTCTCCGAATTCGCCGCTAGCTCCACGGTCCTTCTCAGCTGCGAGTAGCAGCGCTCGCCGTACACGGAGCTTCGCAAGGCCCGAAGACCCGGAGGGAAGTATCGCACACGAAAATGTGCCAGGACAGAGACGTGTTCTACGTTGTCCCTTCTCGTCATGCAGTTTGTGCCTCTGCTGCTTCTGCTGTTAGGAATCGCTCCTTGAAAGACGAGCGAGAGCGTCCTTCCGGGTGCATTGCACTGAGTCGAGTGCTCGCTCGGGACTTTGCTCTCGGGGCCAAGGCAAGAGGGCGTGCTTGCCCGCAGAACTGAGAACACGCTGTTGGTCAGAGCTGCAACTGACCGCCGGAGTTCAGCTCTCGCCGGACGGCAGAAGGCGAAGAACGAAGCCGCTTGCGAGCGGCGCAGTGCAGCGAAGAGCTCTCCGAATTCGCCGCTAGCTCCACGGTCCTTCTCAGCTGCGAGTAGCAGCGCTCGCAGTACACGGAGCTTCGCAAGGCCCGAAGACCCGGAGGGAAGTATGGCACACGAAAATGTGCCAGGACAGAGACGTGTTCTACGTTGTCCCTTCTCGTCATGCAGTTTGTGCCTCTGCTGCTTCTGCTGTTAGGAATCGCTCCTTGAAAGACGAGCGAGAGCGTCCTTCCGGGTGCATTGCACTGAGTCGAGTGCTCGCTCGGGACTTTGCTCCCGGGGCCAAGGCAAGAGGGCGTGCTTGCCCGCAGAACTGAGAACACGCTGTTGGTCAGAGCTGCAACTGACCGCCGGAGTTCAGCTCTCGCCGGACGGCAGAAGGCGAAGAACGAAGCCGCTTGCGAGCGGCGCAGTGCAGCGAAGAGCTCTCCGAATTCGCCGCTAGCTCCACGGTCCTTCTCAGCTGCGAGTAGCAGCGCTCGCAGTACACGGAGCTTCGCAAGGCCCGAAGACCCGGAGGGAAGTATGGCACACGAAAATGTGCCAGGACAGAGACGTGTTCTACGTTGTCCCTTCTCGTCATGCAGTTTGTGCCTCTGCTGCTTCTGCTGTTAGGAATCGCTCCTTGAAAGGCGAGCGAGAGCGTCCTTCCGGGTGCATTGCACTGAGTCGAGTGCTCGCTCGGGACTTTGCTCCCGGGGCCAAGGCAAGAGGGCGTGCTTGCCCGCAGAACTGAGAACACGCTGTTGGGCAGAGCTGCAACTGACCGCCGGAGTTCAGCTCTCGCCGGACGGCAGAAGGCGAAGAACGAAGCCGCTTGCGAGCGGCGCAGTGCAGCGAAGAGCTCTCCGAATTCGCCGCTAGCTCCACGGTCCTTCTCAGCTGCGAGTAGCAGCGCTCGCCGTACACGGAGCTTCGCAAGGCCCGAAGACCCGGAGGGAAGTATCGCACACGAAAATGTGCCAGGACAGAGACGTGTTCTACGTTGTCCCTTCTCGTCATGCAGTTTGTGCCTCTGCTGCTTCTGCTGTTAGGAATCGCTCCTTGAAAGGCGAGCGAGAGCGTCCTTCCGGGTGCATTGCACTGAGTCGAGTGCTCGCTCGGGACTTTGCTCCCGGGGCCAAGGCAAGAGGGCGTGCTTGCCCGCAGAACTGAGAACACGCTGTTGGGCAGAGCTGCAACTGACCGCCGGAGTTCAGCTCTCGCCGGACGGCAGAAGGCGAAGAACGAAGCCGCTTGCGAGCGGCGCAGTGCAGCGAAGAGCTCTCCGAATTCGCCGCTAGCTCCACGGTCCTTCTCAGCTGCGAGTAGCAGCGCTCGCCGTACACGGAGCTTCGCAAGGCCCGAAGACCCGGAGGGAAGTATGGCACACGCAAATGTGCCAGGACAGAGACGTGTTCTACGTTGTCCCTTCTCGTCATGCAGTTTGTGCCTCTGCTGCTTCTGCTGTTAGGAATCGCTCCTTGAAAGACGAGCGAGAGCGTCCTTCCGGGTGCATTGCACTGAGTCGAGTGCTCGCTCGGGACTTTGCTCTCGGGGCCAAGGCAAGAGGGCGTGCTTGCCCGCAGAACTGAGAACACGCTGTTGGGCAGAGCTGCAACTGACCGCCGGAGTTCAGCTCTCGCCGGACGGCAGAAGGCGAAGAACGAAGCCGCTTGCGAGCGGCGCAGTGCAGCGAAGAGCTCTCCGAATTCGCCGCTAGCTCCACGGTCCTTCTCAGCTGCGAGTAGCAGCGCTCGCCGTACACGGAGCTTCGCAAGGCCCGAAGACCCGGAGGGAAGTTTCGCACACGAAAATGTGCCAGGACAGAGACGTGTTCTACGTTGTCCCTTCTCGTCATGCAGTTTGTGCCTCTGCTGCTTCTGCTGTTAGGAATCGCTCCTTGAAAGACGAGCGAGAGCGTCCTTCCGGGTGCATTGCACTGAGTCGAGTGCTCGCTCGGGACTTTGCTCCCGGGGCCAAGGCAAGAGGGCGTGCTTGCCCGCAGAACTGAGAACACGCTGTTGGTCAGAGCTGCAACTGACCGCCGGAGTTCAGCTCTCGCCGGACGGCAGAAGGCGAAGAACGAAGCCGCTTGCGAGCGGCGCAGTGCAGCGAAGAGCTCTCCGAATTCGCCGCTAGCTCCACGGTCCTTCTCAGCTGCGAGTAGCAGCGCTCGCAGTACACGGAGCTTCGCAAGGCCCGAAGACCCGGAGGGAAGTATGGCACACGAAAATGTGCCAGGACAGAGACGTGTTCTACGTTGTCCCTTCTCGTCATGCAGTTTGTGCCTCTGCTGCTTCTGCTGTTAGGAATCGCTCCTTGAAAGGCGAGCGAGAGCGTCCTTCCGGGTGCATTGCACTGAGTCGAGTGCTCGCTCGGGACTTTGCTCTCGGGGCCAAGGCAAGAGGGCGTGCTTGCCCGCAGAACTGAGAACACGCTGTTGGTCAGAGCTGCAACTGACCGCCGGAGTTCAGCTCTCGCCGGACGGCAGAAGGCGAAGAACGAAGCCGCTTGCGAGCGGCGCAGTGCAGCGAAGAGCTCTCCGAATTCGCCGCTAGCTCCACGGTCCTTCTCAGCTGCGAGTAGCAGCGCTCGCCGTACACGGAGCTTCGCAAGGCCCGAAGACCCGGAGGGAAGTATCGCACACGAAAATGTGCCAGGACAGAGACGTGTTCTACGTTGTCCCTTCTCGTCATGCAGTTTGTGCCTCTGCTGCTTCTGCTGTTAGGAATCGCTCCTTGAAAGGCGAGCGAGAGCGTCCTTCCGGGTGCATTGCACTGAGTCGAGTGCTCGCTCGGGACTTTGCTCTCGGGGCCAAGGCAAGAGGGCGTGCTTGCCCGCAGAACTGAGAACACGCTGTTGGTCAGAGCTGCAACTGACCGCCGGAGTTCAGCTCTCGCCGGACGGCAGAAGGCGAAGAACGAAGCCGCTTGCGAGCGGCGCAGTGCAGCGAAGAGCTCTCCGAATTCGCCGCTAGCTCCACGGTCCTTCTCAGCTGCGAGTAGCAGCGCTCGCCGTACACGGAGCTTCGCAAGGCCCGAAGACCCGGAGGGAAGTATGGCACACGAAAATGTGCCAGGACAGAGACGTGTTCTACGTTGTCCCTTCTCGTCATGCAGTTTGTGCCTCTGCTGCTTCTGCTGTTAGGAATCGCTCCTTGAAAGGCGAGCGAGAGCGTCCTTCCGGGTGCATTGCACTGAGTCGAGTGCTCGCTCGGGACTTTGCTCTCGGGGCCAATGCAAGAGGGCGTGCTTGCCCGCAGAACTGAGAACACGCTGTTGGGCAGAGCTGCAACTGACCGCCGGAGTTCAGCTCTCGCCGGACGGCAGAAGGCGAAGAACGAAGCCGCTTGCGAGCGGCGCAGTGCAGCGAAGAGCTCTCCGAATTCGCCGCTAGCTCCACGGTCCTTCTCAGCTGCGAGTAGCAGCGCTCGCCGTACACGGAGCTTCGCAAGGCCCGAAGACCCGGAGGGAAGTATCGCACACGAAAATGTGCCAGGACAGAGACGTGTTCTACGTTGTCCCTTCTCGTCATGCAGTTTGTGCCTCTGCTGCTTCTGCTGTTAGGAATCGCTCCTTGAAAGACGAGCGAGAGCGTCCTTCCGGGTGCATTGCACTGAGTCGAGTGCTCGCTCGGGACTTTGCTCCCGGGGCCAAGGCAAGAGGGCGTGCTTGCCCGCAGAACTGAGAACACGCTGTTGGTCAGAGCTGCAACTGACCGCCGGAGTTCAGCTCTCGCCGGACGGCAGAAGGCGAAGAACGAAGCCGCTTGCGAGCGGCGCAGTGCAGCGAAGAGCTCTCCGAATTCGCCGCTAGCTCCACGGTCCTTCTCAGCTGCGAGTAGCAGCGCTCGCAGTACACGGAGCTTCGCAAGGCCCGAAGACCCGGAGGGAAGTATGGCACACGAAAATGTGCCAGGACAGAGACGTGTTCTACGTTGTCCCTTCTCGTCATGCAGTTTGTGCCTCTGCTGCTTCTGCTGTTAGGAATCGCTCCTTGAAAGGCGAGCGAGAGCGTCCTTCCGGGTGCATTGCACTGAGTCGAGTGCTCGCTCGGGACTTTGCTCCCGGGGCCAAGGCAAGAGGGCGTGCTTGCCCGCAGAACTGAGAACACGCTGTTGGTCAGAGCTGCAACTGACCGCCGGAGTTCAGCTCTCGCCGGACGGCAGAAGGCGAAGAACGAAGCCGCTTGCGAGCGGCGCAGTGCAGCGAAGAGCTCTCCGAATTCGCCGCTAGCTCCACGGTCCTTCTCAGCTGCGAGTAGCAGCGCTCGCCGTACACGGAGCTTCGCAAGGCCCGAAGACCCGGAGGGAAGTATGGCACACGAAAATGTGCCAGGACAGAGACGTGTTCTACGTTGTCCCTTCTCGTCATGCAGTTTGTGCCTCTGCTGCTTCTGCTGTTAGGAATCGCTCCTTGAAAGACGAGCGAGAGCGTCCTTCCGGGTGCATTGCACTGAGTCGAGTGCTCGCTCGGGACTTTGCTCTCGGGGCCAAGGCAAGAGGGCGTGCTTGCCCGCAGAACTGAGAACACGCTGTTGGGCAGAGCTGCAACTGACCGCCGGAGTTCAGCTCTCGCCGGACGGCAGAAGGCGAAGAACGAAGCCGCTTGCGAGCGGCGCAGTGCAGCGAAGAGCTCTCCGAATTCGCCGCTAGCTCCACGGTCCTTCTCAGCTGCGAGTAGCAGCGCTCGCCGTACACGGAGCTTCGCAAGGCCCGAAGACCCGGAGGGAAGTATCGCACACGAAAATGTGCCAGGACAGAGACGTGTTCTACGTTGTCCCTTCTCGTCATGCAGTTTGTGCCTCTGCTGCTTCTGCTGTTAGGAATCGCTCCTTGAAAGACGAGCGAGAGCGTCCTTCCGGGTGCATTGCACTGAGTCGAGTGCTCGCTCGGGACTTTGCTCTCGGGGCCAAGGCAAGAGGGCGTGCTTGCCCGCAGAACTGAGAACACGCTGTTGGTCAGAGCTGCAACTGACCGCCGGAGTTCAGCTCTCGCCGGACGGCAGAAGGCCTAGAACGAAGCCGCTTGCGAGCGGCGCAGTGCAGCGAAGAGCTCTCCGAATTCGCCGCTAGCTCCACGGTCCTTCTCAGCTGCGAGTAGCAGCGCTCGCCGTACACGGAGCTTCGCAAGGCCCGAAGACCCGGAGGGAAGTATGGCACACGAAAATGTGCCAGGACAGAGACGTGTTCTACGTTGTCCCTTCTCGTCATGCAGTTTGTGCCTCTGCTGCTTCTGCTGTTAGGAATCGCTCCTTGAAAGGCGAGCGAGAGCGTCCTTCCGGGTGCATTGCACTGAGTCGAGTGCTCGCTCGGGACTTTGCTCCCGGGGCCAAGGCAAGAGGGCGTGCTTGCCCGCAGAACTGAGAACACGCTGTTGGGCAGAGCTGCAACTGACCGCCGGAGTTCAGCTCTCGCCGGACGGCAGAAGGCGAAGAACGAAGCCGCTTGCGAGCGGCGCAGTGCAGCGAAGAGCTCTCCGAATTCGCCGCTAGCTCCACGGTCCTTCTCAGCTGCGAGTAGCAGCGCTCGCCGTACACGGAGCTTCGCAAGGCCCGAAGACCCGGAGGGAAGTATCGCACACGAAAATGTGCCAGGACAGAGACGTGTTCTACGTTGTCCCTTCTCGTCATGCAGTTTGTGCCTCTGCTGCTTCTGCTGTTAGGAATCGCTCCTTGAAAGACGAGCGAGAGCGTCCTTCCGGGTGCATTGCACTGAGTCGAGTGCTCGCTCGGGACTTTGCTCTCGGGGCCAAGGCAAGAGGGCGTGCTTGCCCGCAGAACTGAGAACACGCTGTTGGTCAGAGCTGCAACTGACCGCCGGAGTTCAGCTCTCGCCGGACGGCAGAAGGCGAAGAACGAAGCCGCTTGCGAGCGGCGCAGTGCAGCGAAGAGCTCTCCGAATTCGCCGCTAGCTCCACGGTCCTTCTCAGCTGCGAGTAGCAGCGCTCGCCGTACACGGAGCTTCGCAAGGCCCGAAGACCCGGAGGGAAGTATGGCACACGAAAATGTGCCAGGACAGAGACGTGTTCTACGTTGTCCCTTCTCGTCATGCAGTTTGTGCCTCTGCTGCTTCTGCTGTTAGGAATCGCTCCTTGAAAGACGAGCGAGAGCGTCCTTCCGGGTGCATTGCACTGAGTCGAGTGCTCGCTCGGGACTTTGCTCCCGGGGCCAAGGCAAGAGGGCGTGCTTGCCCGCAGAACTGAGAACACGCTGTTGGTCAGAGCTGCAACTGACCGCCGGAGTTCAGCTCTCGCCGGACGGCAGAAGGCGAAGAACGAAGCCGCTTGCGAGCGGCGCAGTGCAGCGAAGAGCTCTCCGAATTCGCCGCTAGCTCCACGGTCCTTCTCAGCTGCGAGTAGCAGCGCTCGCAGTACACGGAGCTTCGCAAGGCCCGAAGACCCGGAGGGAAGTATGGCACACGAAAATGTGCCAGGACAGAGACGTGTTCTACGTTGTCCCTTCTCGTCATGCAGTTTGTGCCTCTGCTGCTTCTGCTGTTAGGAATCGCTCCTTGAAAGGCGAGCGAGAGCGTCCTTCCGGGTGCATTGCACTGAGTCGAGTGCTCGCTCGGGACTTTGCTCCCGGGGCCAAGGCAAGAGGGCGTGCTTGCCCGCAGAACTGAGAACACGCTGTTGGGCAGAGCTGCAACTGACCGCCGGAGTTCAGCTCTCGCCGGACGGCAGAAGGCGAAGAACGAAGCCGCTTGCGAGCGGCGCAGTGCAGCGAAGAGCTCTCCGAATTCGCCGCTAGCTCCACGGTCCTTCTCAGCTGCGAGTAGCAGCGCTCGCCGTACACGGAGCTTCGCAAGGCCCGAAGACCCGGAGGGAAGTATCGCACACGAAAATGTGCCAGGACAGAGACGTGTTCTACGTTGTCCCTTCTCGTCATGCAGTTTGTGCCTCTGCTGCTTCTGCTGTTAGGAATCGCTCCTTGAAAGGCGAGCGAGAGCGTCCTTCCGGGTGCATTGCACTGAGTCGAGTGCTCGCTCGGGACTTTGCTCTCGGGGCCAAGGCAAGAGGGCGTGCTTGCCCGCAGAACTGAGAACACGCTGTTGGGCAGAGCTGCAACTGACCGCCGGAGTTCAGCTCTCGCCGGACGGCAGAAGGCGAAGAACGAAGCCGCTTGCGAGCGGCGCAGTGCAGCGAAGAGCTCTCCGAATTCGCCGCTAGCTCCACGGTCCTTCTCAGCTGCGAGTAGCAGCGCTCGCCGTACACGGAGCTTCGCAAGGCCCGAAGACCCGGAGGGAAGTATGGCACACGCAAATGTGCCAGGACAGAGACGTGTTCTACGTTGTCCCTTCTCGTCATGCAGTTTGTGCCTCTGCTGCTTCTGCTGTTAGGAATCGCTCCTTGAAAGACGAGCGAGAGCGTCCTTCCGGGTGCATTGCACTGAGTCGAGTGCTCGCTCGGGACTTTGCTCTCGGGGCCAAGGCAAGAGGGCGTGCTTGCCCGCAGAACTGAGAACACGCTGTTGGGCAGAGCTGCAACTGACCGCCGGAGTTCAGCTCTCGCCGGACGGCAGAAGGCGTAGAACGAAGCCGCTTGCGAGCGGCGCAGTGCAGCGAAGAGCTCTCCGAATTCGCCGCTAGCTCCACGGTCCTTCTCAGCTGCGAGTAGCAGCGCTCGCCGTACACGGAGCTTCGCAAGGCCCGAAGACCCGGAGGGAAGTATCGCACACGAAAATGTGCCAGGACAGAGACGTGTTCTACGTTGTCCCTTCTCGTCATGCAGTTTGTGCCTCTGCTGCTTCTGCTGTTAGGAATCGCTCCTTGAAAGACGAGCGAGAGCGTCCTTCCGGGTGCATTGCACTGAGTCGAGTGCTCGCTCGGGACTTTGCTCCCGGGGCCAAGGCAAGAGGGCGTGCTTGCCCGCAGAACTGAGAACACGCTGTTGGTCAGAGCTGCAACTGACCGCCGGAGTTCAGCTCTCGCCGGACGGCAGAAGGCGAAGAACGAAGCCGCTTGCGAGCGGCGCAGTGCAGCGAAGAGCTCTCCGAATTCGCCGCTAGCTCCACGGTCCTTCTCAGCTGCGAGTAGCAGCGCTCGCAGTACACGGAGCTTCGCAAGGCCCGAAGACCCGGAGGGAAGTATGGCACACGAAAATGTGCCAGGACAGAGACGTGTTCTACGTTGTCCCTTCTCGTCATGCAGTTTGTGCCTCTGCTGCTTCTGCTGTTAGGAATCGCTCCTTGAAAGGCGAGCGAGAGCGTCCTTCCGGGTGCATTGCACTGAGTCGAGTGCTCGCTCGGGACTTTGCTCCCGGGGCCAAGGCAAGAGGGCGTGCTTGCCCGCAGAACTGAGAACACGCTGTTGGTCAGAGCTGCAACTGACCGCCGGAGTTCAGCTCTCGCCGGACGGCAGAAGGCGAAGAACGAAGCCGCTTGCGAGCGGCGCAGTGCAGCGAAGAGCTCTCCGAATTCGCCGCTAGCTCCACGGTCCTTCTCAGCTGCGAGTAGCAGCGCTCGCCGTACACGGAGCTTCGCAAGGCCCGAAGACCCGGAGGGAAGTATGGCACACGAAAATGTGCCAGGACAGAGACGTGTTCTACGTTGTCCCTTCTCGTCATGCAGTTTGTGCCTCTGCTGCTTCTGCTGTTAGGAATCGCTCCTTGAAAGGCGAGCGAGAGCGTCCTTCCGGGTGCATTGCACTGAGTCGAGTGCTCGCTCGGGACTTTGCTCCCGGGGCCAAGGCAAGAGGGCGTGCTTGCCCGCAGAACTGAGAACACGCTGTTGGTCAGAGCTGCAACTGACCGCCGGAGTTCAGCTCTCGCCGGACGGCAGAAGGCGAAGAACGAAGCCGCTTGCGAGCGGCGCAGTGCAGCGAAGAGCTCTCCGAATTCGCCGCTAGCTCCACGGTCCTTCTCAGCTGCGAGTAGCAGCGCTCGCCGTACACGGAGCTTCGCAAGGCCCGAAGACCCGGAGGGAAGTATGGCACACGAAAATGTGCCAGGACAGAGACGTGTTCTACGTTGTCCCTTCTCGTCATGCAGTTTGTGCCTCTGCTGCTTCTGCTGTTAGGAATCGCTCCTTGAAAGGCGAGCGAGAGCGTCCTTCCGGGTGCATTGCACTGAGTCGAGTGCTCGCTCGGGACTTTGCTCTCGGGGCCAAGGCAAGAGGGCGTGCTTGCCCGCAGAACTGAGAACACGCTGTTGGTCAGAGCTGCAACTGACCGCCGGAGTTCAGCTCTCGCCGGACGGCAGAAGGCGAAGAACGAAGCCGCTTGCGAGCGGCGCAGTGCAGCGAAGAGCTCTCCGAATTCGCCGCTAGCTCCACGGTCCTTCTCAGCTGCGAGTAGCAGCGCTCGCCGTACACGGAGCTTCGCAAGGCCCGAAGACCCGGAGGGAAGTATGGCACACGAAAATGTGCCAGGACAGAGACGTGTTCTACGTTGTCCCTTCTCGTCATGCAGTTTGTGCCTCTGCTGCTTCTGCTGTTAGGAATCGCTCCTTGAAAGACGAGCGAGAGCGTCCTTCCGGGTGCATTGCACTGAGTCGAGTGCTCGCTCGGGACTTTGCTCCCGGGGCCAAGGCAAGAGGGCGTGCTTGCCCGCAGAACTGAGAACACGCTGTTGGGCAGAGCTGCAACTGACCGCCGGAGTTCAGCTCTCGCCGGACGGCAGAAGGCGAAGAACGAAGCCGCTTGCGAGCGGCGCAGTGCAGCGAAGAGCTCTCCGAATTCGCCGCTAGCTCCACGGTCCTTCTCAGCTGCGAGTAGCAGCGCTCGCAGTACACGGAGCTTCGCAAGGCCCGAAGACCCGGAGGGAAGTATGGCACACGAAAATGTGCCAGGACAGAGACGTGTTCTACGTTGTCCCTTCTCGTCATGCAGTTTGTGCCTCTGCTGCTTCTGCTGTTAGGAATCGCTCCTTGAAAGACGAGCGAGAGCGTCCTTCCGGGTGCATTGCACTGAGTCGAGTGCTCGCTCGGGACTTTGCTCCCGGGGCCAAGGCAAGAGGGCGTGCTTGCCCGCAGAACTGAGAACACGCTGTTGGGCAGAGCTGCAACTGACCGCCGGAGTTCAGCTCTCGCCGGACGGCAGAAGGCGAAGAACGAAGCCGCTTGCGAGCGGCGCAGTGCAGCGAAGAGCTCTCCGAATTCGCCGCTAGCTCCACGGTCCTTCTCAGCTGCGAGTAGCAGCGCTCGCCGTACACGGAGCTTCGCAAGGCCCGAAGACCCGGAGGGAAGTATGGCACACGAAAATGTGCCAGGACAGAGACGTGTTCTACGTTGTCCCTTCTCGTCATGCAGTTTGTGCCTCTGCTGCTTCTGCTGTTAGGAATCGCTCCTTGAAAGGCGAGCGAGAGCGTCCTTCCGGGTGCATTGCACTGAGTCGAGTGCTCGCTCGGGACTTTGCTCCCGGGGCCAAGGCAAGAGGGCGTGCTTGCCCGCAGAACTGAGAACACGCTGTTGGGCAGAGCTGCAACTGACCGCCGGAGTTCAGCTCTCGCCGGACGGCAGAAGGCGAAGAACGAAGCCGCTTGCGAGCGGCGCAGTGCAGCGAAGAGCTCTCCGAATTCGCCGCTAGCTCCACGGTCCTTCTCAGCTGCGAGTAGCAGCGCTCGCCGTACACGGAGCTTCGCAAGGCCCGAAGACCCGGAGGGAAGTATGGCACACGAAAATGTGCCAGGACAGAGACGTGTTCTACGTTGTCCCTTCTCGTCATGCAGTTTGTGCCTCTGCTGCTTCTGCTGTTAGGAATCGCTCCTTGAAAGACGAGCGAGAGCGTCCTTCCGGGTGCATTGCACTGAGTCGAGTGCTCGCTCGGGACTTTGCTCTCGGGGCCAAGGCAAGAGGGCGTGCTTGCCCGCAGAACTGAGAACACGCTGTTGGTCAGAGCTGCAACTGACCGCCGGAGTTCAGCTCTCGCCGGACGGCAGAAGGCCTAGAACGAAGCCGCTTGCGAGCGGCGCAGTGCAGCGAAGAGCTCTCCGAATTCGCCGCTAGCTCCACGGTCCTTCTCAGCTGCGAGTAGCAGCGCTCGCCGTACACGGAGCTTCGCAAGGCCCGAAGACCCGGAGGGAAGTATGGCACACGAAAATGTGCCAGGACAGAGACGTGTTCTACGTTGTCCCTTCTCGTCATGCAGTTTGTGCCTCTGCTGCTTCTGCTGTTAGGAATCGCTCCTTGAAAGGCGAGCGAGAGCGTCCTTCCGGGTGCATTGCACTGAGTCGAGTGCTCGCTCGGGACTTTGCTCCCGGGGCCAAGGCAAGAGGGCGTGCTTGCCCGCAGAACTGAGAACACGCTGTTGGGCAGAGCTGCAACTGACCGCCGGAGTTCAGCTCTCGCCGGACGGCAGAAGGCGAAGAACGAAGCCGCTTGCGAGCGGCGCAGTGCAGCGAAGAGCTCTCCGAATTCGCCGCTAGCTCCACGGTCCTTCTCAGCTGCGAGTAGCAGCGCTCGCCGTACACGGAGCTTCGCAAGGCCCGAAGACCCGGAGGGAAGTATGGCACACGAAAATGTGCCAGGACAGAGACGTGTTCTACGTTGTCCCTTCTCGTCATGCAGTTTGTGCCTCTGCTGCTTCTGCTGTTAGGAATCGCTCCTTGAAAGGCGAGCGAGAGCGTCCTTCCGGGTGCATTGCACTGAGTCGAGTGCTCGCTCGGGACTTTGCTCCCGGGGCCAAGGCAAGAGGGCGTGCTTGCCCGCAGAACTGAGAACACGCTGTTGGGCAGAGCTGCAACTGACCGCCGGAGTTCAGCTCTCGCCGGACGGCAGAAGGCGAAGAACGAAGCCGCTTGCGAGCGGCGCAGTGCAGCGAAGAGCTCTCCGAATTCGCCGCTAGCTCCACGGTCCTTCTCAGCTGCGAGTAGCAGCGCTCGCCGTACACGGAGCTTCGCAAGGCCCGAAGACCCGGAGGGAAGTATGGCACACGAAAATGTGCCAGGACAGAGACGTGTTCTACGTTGTCCCTTCTCGTCATGCAGTTTGTGCCTCTGCTGCTTCTGCTGTTAGGAATCGCTCCTTGAAAGGCGAGCGAGAGCGTCCTTCCGGGTGCATTGCACTGAGTCGAGTGCTCGCTCGGGACTTTGCTCCCGGGGCCAAGGCAAGAGGGCGTGCTTGCCCGCAGAACTGAGAACACGCTGTTGGGCAGAGCTGCAACTGACCGCCGGAGTTCAGCTCTCGCCGGACGGCAGAAGGCGAAGAACGAAGCCGCTTGCGAGCGGCGCAGTGCAGCGAAGAGCTCTCCGAATTCGCCGCTAGCTCCACGGTCCTTCTCAGCTGCGAGTAGCAGCGCTCGCCGTACACGGAGCTTCGCAAGGCCCGAAGACCCGGAGGGAAGTATCGCACACGAAAATGTGCCAGGACAGAGACGTGTTCTACGTTGTCCCTTCTCGTCATGCAGTTTGTGCCTCTGCTGCTTCTGCTGTTAGGAATCGCTCCTTGAAAGACGAGCGAGAGCGTCCTTCCGGGTGCATTGCACTGAGTCGAGTGCTCGCTCGGGACTTTGCTCTCGGGGCCAAGGCAAGAGGGCGTGCTTGCCCGCAGAACTGAGAACACGCTGTTGGGCAGAGCTGCAACTGACCGCCGGAGTTCAGCTCTCGCCGGACGGCAGAAGGCCTAGAACGAAGCCGCTTGCGAGCGGCGCAGTGCAGCGAAGAGCTCTCCGAATTCGCCGCTAGCTCCACGGTCCTTCTCAGCTGCGAGTAGCAGCGCTCGCCGTACACGGAGCTTCGCAAGGCCCGAAGACCCGGAGGGAAGTATCGCACACGAAAATGTGCCAGGACAGAGACGTGTTCTACGTTGTCCCTTCTCGTCATGCAGTTTGTGCCTCTGCTGCTTCTGCTGTTAGGAATCGCTCCTTGAAAGGCGAGCGAGAGCGTCCTTCCGGGTGCATTGCACTGAGTCGAGTGCTCGCTCGGGACTTTGCTCTCGGGGCCAAGGCAAGAGGGCGTGCTTGCCCGCAGAACTGAGAACACGCTGTTGGGCAGAGCTGCAACTGACCGCCGGAGTTCAGCTCTCGCCGGACGGCAGAAGGCGAAGAACGAAGCCGCTTGCGAGCGGCGCAGTGCAGCGAAGAGCTCTCCGAATTCGCCGCTAGCTCCACGGTCCTTCTCAGCTGCGAGTAGCAGCGCTCGCCGTACACGGAGCTTCGCAAGGCCCGAAGACCCGGAGGGAAGTATGGCACACGAAAATGTGCCAGGACAGAGACGTGTTCTACGTTGTCCCTTCTCGTCATGCAGTTTGTGCCTCTGCTGCTTCTGCTGTTAGGAATCGCTCCTTGAAAGACGAGCGAGAGCGTCCTTCCGGGTGCATTGCACTGAGTCGAGTGCTCGCTCGGGACTTTGCTCTCGGGGCCAAGGCAAGAGGGCGTGCTTGCCCGCAGAACTGAGAACACGCTGTTGGTCAGAGCTGCAACTGACCGCCGGAGTTCAGCTCTCGCCGGACGGCAGAAGGCGAAGAACGAAGCCGCTTGCGAGCGGCGCAGTGCAGCGAAGAGCTCTCCGAATTCGCCGCTAGCTCCACGGTCCTTCTCAGCTGCGAGTAGCAGCGCTCGCAGTACACGGAGCTTCGCAAGGCCCGAAGACCCGGAGGGAAGTATGGCACACGAAAATTTTCCAGGACAGAGACGTGTTCTACGTTGTCCCTTCTCGTCATGCAGTTTGTGCCTCTGCTGCTTCTGCTGTTAGGAATCGCTCCTTGAAAGACGAGCGAGAGCGTCCTTCCGGGTGCATTGCACTGAGTCGAGTGCTCGCTCGGGACTTTGCTCCCGGGGCCAAGGCAAGAGGGCGTGCTTGCCCGCAGAACTGAGAACACGCTGTTGGTCAGAGCTGCAACTGACCGCCGGAGTTCAGCTCTCGCCGGACGGCAGAAGGCGAAGAACGAAGCCGCTTGCGAGCGGCGCAGTGCAGCGAAGAGCTCTCCGAATTCGCCGCTAGCTCCACGGTCCTTCTCAGCTGCGAGTAGCAGCGCTCGCAGTACACGGGGCTTCGCAAGGCCCGAAGACCCGGAGGGAAGTTTCGCACACGAAAATGTGCCAGGACAGAGACGTGTTCTACGTTGTCCCTTCTCGTCATGCAGTTTGTGCCTCTGCTGCTTCTGCTGTTAGGAATCGCTCCTTGAAAGACGAGCGAGAGCGTCCTTCCGGGTGCATTGCACTGAGTCGAGTGCTCGCTCGGGACTTTGCTCCCGGGGCCAAGGCAAGAGGGCGTGCTTGCCCGCAGAACTGAGAACACGCTGTTGGGCAGAGCTGCAACTGACCGCCGGAGTTCAGCTCTCGCCGGACGGCAGAAGGCGAAGAACGAAGCCGCTTGCGAGCGGCGCAGTGCAGCGAAGAGCTCTCCGAATTCGCCGCTAGCTCCACGGTCCTTCTCAGCTGCGAGTAGCAGCGCTCGCCGTACACGGAGCTTCGCAAGGCCCGAAGACCCGGAGGGAAGTATCGCACACGAAAATGTGCCAGGACAGAGACGTGTTCTACGTTGTCCCTTCTCGTCATGCAGTTTGTGCCTCTGCTGCTTCTGCTGTTAGGAATCGCTCCTTGAAAGGCGAGCGAGAGCGTCCTTCCGGGTGCATTGCACTGAGTCGAGTGCTCGCTCGGGACTTTGCTCTCGGGGCCAAGGCAAGAGGGCGTGCTTGCCCGCAGAACTGAGAACACGCTGTTGGGCAGAGCTGCAACTGACCGCCGGAGTTCAGCTCTCGCCGGACGGCAGAAGGCGAAGAACGAAGCCGCTTGCGAGCGGCGCAGTGCAGCGAAGAGCTCTCCGAATTCGCCGCTAGCTCCACGGTCCTTCTCAGCTGCGAGTAGCAGCGCTCGCCGTACACGGAGCTTCGCAAGGCCCGAAGACCCGGAGGGAAGTATCGCACACGAAAATGTGCCAGGACAGAGACGTGTTCTACGTTGTCCCTTCTCGTCATGCAGTTTGTGCCTCTGCTGCTTCTGCTGTTAGGAATCGCTCCTTGAAAGGCGAGCGAGAGCGTCCTTCCGGGTGCATTGCACTGAGTCGAGTGCTCGCTCGGGACTTTGCTCTCGGGGCCAAGGCAAGAGGGCGTGCTTGCCCGCAGAACTGAGAACACGCTGTTGGGCAGAGCTGCAACTGACCGCCGGAGTTCAGCTCTCGCCGGACGGCAGAAGGCGAAGAACGAAGCCGCTTGCGAGCGGCGCAGTGCAGCGAAGAGCTCTCCGAATTCGCCGCTAGCTCCACGGTCCTTCTCAGCTGCGAGTAGCAGCGCTCGCCGTACACGGAGCTTCGCAAGGCCCGAAGACCCGGAGGGAAGTATCGCACACGAAAATGTGCCAGGACAGAGACGTGTTCTACGTTGTCCCTTCTCGTCATGCAGTTTGTGCCTCTGCTGCTTCTGCTGTTAGGAATCGCTCCTTGAAAGGCGAGCGAGAGCGTCCTTCCGGGTGCATTGCACTGAGTCGAGTGCTCGCTCGGGACTTTGCTCTCGGGGCCAAGGCAAGAGGGCGTGCTTGCCCGCAGAACTGAGAACACGCTGTTGGTCAGAGCTGCAACTGACCGCCGGAGTTCAGCTCTCGCCGGACGGCAGAAGGCGAAGAACGAAGCCGCTTGCGAGCGGCGCAGTGCAGCGAAGAGCTCTCCGAATTCGCCGCTAGCTCCACGGTCCTTCTCAGCTGCGAGTAGCAGCGCTCGCCGTACACGGAGCTTCGCAAGGCCCGAAGACCCGGAGGGAAGTATCGCACACGAAAATGTGCCAGGACAGAGACGTGTTCTACGTTGTCCCTTCTCGTCATGCAGTTTGTGCCTCTGCTGCTTCTGCTGTTAGGAATCGCTCCTTGAAAGGCGAGCGAGAGCGTCCTTCCGGGTGCATTGCACTGAGTCGAGTGCTCGCTCGGGACTTTGCTCCCGGGGCCAAGGCAAGAGGGCGTGCTTGCCCGCAGAACTGAGAACACGCTGTTGGTCAGAGCTGCAACTGACCGCCGGAGTTCAGCTCTCGCCGGACGGCAGAAGGCGAAGAACGAAGCCGCTTGCGAGCGGCGCAGTGCAGCGAAGAGCTCTCCGAATTCGCCGCTAGCTCCACGGTCCTTCTCAGCTGCGAGTAGCAGCGCTCGCCGTACACGGAGCTTCGCAAGGCCCGAAGACCCGGAGGGAAGTATGGCACACGAAAATGTGCCAGGACAGAGACGTGTTCTACGTTGTCCCTTCTCGTCATGCAGTTTGTGCCTCTGCTGCTTCTGCTGTTAGGAATCGCTCCTTGAAAGGCGAGCGAGAGCGTCCTTCCGGGTGCATTGCACTGAGTCGAGTGCTCGCTCGGGACTTTGCTCTCGGGGCCAAGGCAAGAGGGCGTGCTTGCCCGCAGAACTGAGAACACGCTGTTGGTCAGAGCTGCAACTGACCGCCGGAGTTCAGCTCTCGCCGGACGGCAGAAGGCGAAGAACGAAGCCGCTTGCGAGCGGCGCAGTGCAGCGAAGAGCTCTCCGAATTCGCCGCTAGCTCCACGGTCCTTCTCAGCTGCGAGTAGCAGCGCTCGCAGTACACAGGGCTTCGCAAGGCCCGAAGACCCGGAGGGAAGTATGGCACACGAAAATGTGCCAGGACAGAGACGTGTTCTACGTTGTCCCTTCTCGTCATGCAGTTTGTGCCTCTGCTGCTTCTGCTGTTAGGAATCGCTCCTTGAAAGACGAGCGAGAGCGTCCTTCCGGGTGCATTGCACTGAGTCGAGTGCTCGCTCGGGACTTTGCTCTCGGGGCCAAGGCAAGAGGGCGTGCTTGCCCGCAGAACTGAGAACACGCTGTTGGTCAGAGCTGCAACTGACCGCCGGAGTTCAGCTCTCGCCGGACGGCAGAAGGCCTAGAACGAAGCCGCTTGCGAGCGGCGCAGTGCAGCGAAGAGCTCTCCGAATTCGCCGCTAGCTCCACGGTCCTTCTCAGCTGCGAGTAGCAGCGCTCGCCGTACACGGAGCTTCGCAAGGCCCGAAGACCCGGAGGGAAGTATGGCACACGAAAATGTGCCAGGACAGAGACGTGTTCTACGTTGTCCCTTCTCGTCATGCAGTTTGTGCCTCTGCTGCTTCTGCTGTTAGGAATCGCTCCTTGAAAGGCGAGCGAGAGCGTCCTTCCGGGTGCATTGCACTGAGTCGAGTGCTCGCTCGGGACTTTGCTCCCGGGGCCAAGGCAAGAGGGCGTGCTTGCCCGCAGAACTGAGAACACGCTGTTGGGCAGAGCTGCAACTGACCGCCGGAGTTCAGCTCTCGCCGGACGGCAGAAGGCGAAGAACGAAGCCGCTTGCGAGCGGCGCAGTGCAGCGAAGAGCTCTCCGAATTCGCCGCTAGCTCCACGGTCCTTCTCAGCTGCGAGTAGCAGCGCTCGCCGTACACGGAGCTTCGCAAGGCCCGAAGACCCGGAGGGAAGTATGGCACACGAAAATGTGCCAGGACAGAGACGTGTTCTACGTTGTCCCTTCTCGTCATGCAGTTTGTGCCTCTGCTGCTTCTGCTGTTAGGAATCGCTCCTTGAAAGGCGAGCGAGAGCGTCCTTCCGGGTGCATTGCACTGAGTCGAGTGCTCGCTCGGGACTTTGCTCCCGGGGCCAAGGCAAGAGGGCGTGCTTGCCCGCAGAACTGAGAACACGCTGTTGGGCAGAGCTGCAACTGACCGCCGGAGTTCAGCTCTCGCCGGACGGCAGAAGGCGAAGAACGAAGCCGCTTGCGAGCGGCGCAGTGCAGCGAAGAGCTCTCCGAATTCGCCGCTAGCTCCACGGTCCTTCTCAGCTGCGAGTAGCAGCGCTCGCCGTACACGGAGCTTCGCAAGGCCCGAAGACCCGGAGGGAAGTATCGCACACGAAAATGTGCCAGGACAGAGACGTGTTCTACGTTGTCCCTTCTCGTCATGCAGTTTGTGCCTCTGCTGCTTCTGCTGTTAGGAATCGCTCCTTGAAAGACGAGCGAGAGCGTCCTTCCGGGTGCATTGCACTGAGTCGAGTGCTCGCTCGGGACTTTGCTCTCGGGGCCAAGGCAAGAGGGCGTGCTTGCCCGCAGAACTGAGAACACGCTGTTGGGCAGAGCTGCAACTGACCGCCGGAGTTCAGCTCTCGCCGGACGGCAGAAGGCGAAGAACGAAGCCGCTTGCGAGCGGCGCAGTGCAGCGAAGAGCTCTCCGAATTCGCCGCTAGCTCCACGGTCCTTCTCAGCTGCGAGTAGCAGCGCTCGCCGTACACAGGGCTTCGCAAGGCCCGAAGACCCGGAGGGAAGTATGGCACACGAAAATGTGCCAGGACAGAGACGTGTTCTACGTTGTCCCTTCTCGTCATGCAGTTTGTGCCTCTGCTGCTTCTGCTGTTAGGAATCGCTCCTTGAAAGACGAGCGAGAGCGTCCTTCCGGGTGCATTGCACTGAGTCGAGTGCTCGCTCGGGACTTTGCTCCCGGGGCCAAGGCAAGAGGGCGTGCTTGCCCGCAGAACTGAGAACACGCTGTTGGGCAGAGCTGCAACTGACCGCCGGAGTTCAGCTCTCGCCGGACGGCAGAAGGCGAAGAACGAAGCCGCTTGCGAGCGGCGCAGTGCAGCGAAGAGCTCTCCGAATTCGCCGCTAGCTCCACGGTCCTTCTCAGCTGCGAGTAGCAGCGCTCGCAGTACACGGAGCTTCGCAAGGCCCGAAGACCCGGAGGGAAGTATCGCACACGAAAATGTGCCAGGACAGAGACGTGTTCTACGTTGTCCCTTCTCGTCATGCAGTTTGTGCCTCTGCTGCTTCTGCTGTTAGGAATCGCTCCTTGAAAGGCGAGCGAGAGCGTCCTTCCGGGTGCATTGCACTGAGTCGAGTGCTCGCTCGGGACTTTGCTCTCGGGGCCAAGGCAAGAGGGCGTGCTTGCCCGCAGAACTGAGAACACGCTGTTGGGCAGAGCTGCAACTGACCGCCGGAGTTCAGCTCTCGCCGGACGGCAGAAGGCGAAGAACGAAGCCGCTTGCGAGCGGCGCAGTGCAGCGAAGAGCTCTCCGAATTCGCCGCTAGCTCCACGGTCCTTCTCAGCTGCGAGTAGCAGCGCTCGCCGTACACGGAGCTTCGCAAGGCCCGAAGACCCGGAGGGAAGTATGGCACACGAAAATGTGCCAGGACAGAGACGTGTTCTACGTTGTCCCTTCTCGTCATGCAGTTTGTGCCTCTGCTGCTTCTGCTGTTAGGAATCGCTCCTTGAAAGGCGAGCGAGAGCGTCCTTCCGGGTGCATTGCACTGAGTCGAGTGCTCGCTCGGGACTTTGCTCTCGGGGCCAATGCAAGAGGGCGTGCTTGCCCGCAGAACTGAGAACACGCTGTTGGGCAGAGCTGCAACTGACCGCCGGAGTTCAGCTCTCGCCGGACGGCAGAAGGCGAAGAACGAAGCCGCTTGCGAGCGGCGCAGTGCAGCGAAGAGCTCTCCGAATTCGCCGCTAGCTCCACGGTCCTTCTCAGCTGCGAGTAGCAGCGCTCGCCGTACACGGAGCTTCGCAAGGCCCGAAGACCCGGAGGGAAGTATCGCACACGAAAATGTGCCAGGACAGAGACGTGTTCTACGTTGTCCCTTCTCGTCATGCAGTTTGTGCCTCTGCTGCTTCTGCTGTTAGGAATCGCTCCTTGAAAGACGAGCGAGAGCGTCCTTCCGGGTGCATTGCACTGAGTCGAGTGCTCGCTCGGGACTTTGCTCCCGGGGCCAAGGCAAGAGGGCGTGCTTGCCCGCAGAACTGAGAACACGCTGTTGGGCAGAGCTGCAACTGACCGCCGGAGTTCAGCTCTCGCCGGACGGCAGAAGGCGAAGAACGAAGCCGCTTGCGAGCGGCGCAGTGCAGCGAAGAGCTCTCCGAATTCGCCGCTAGCTCCACGGTCCTTCTCAGCTGCGAGTAGCAGCGCTCGCAGTACACGGAGCTTCGCAAGGCCCGAAGACCCGGAGGGAAGTATGGCACACGAAAATGTGCCAGGACAGAGACGTGTTCTACGTTGTCCCTTCTCGTCATGCAGTTTGTGCCTCTGCTGCTTCTGCTGTTAGGAATCGCTCCTTGAAAGGCGAGCGAGAGCGTCCTTCCGGGTGCATTGCACTGAGTCGAGTGCTCGCTCGGGACTTTGCTCCCGGGGCCAAGGCAAGAGGGCGTGCTTGCCCGCAGAACTGAGAACACGCTGTTGGGCAGAGCTGCAACTGACCGCCGGAGTTCAGCTCTCGCCGGACGGCAGAAGGCGAAGAACGAAGCCGCTTGCGAGCGGCGCAGTGCAGCGAAGAGCTCTCCGAATTCGCCGCTAGCTCCACGGTCCTTCTCAGCTGCGAGTAGCAGCGCTCGCCGTACACGGAGCTTCGCAAGGCCCGAAGACCCGGAGGGAAGTATGGCACACGAAAATGTGCCAGGACAGAGACGTGTTCTACGTTGTCCCTTCTCGTCATGCAGTTTGTGCCTCTGCTGCTTCTGCTGTTAGGAATCGCTCCTTGAAAGACGAGCGAGAGCGTCCTTCCGGGTGCATTGCACTGAGTCGAGTGCTCGCTCGGGACTTTGCTCTCGGGGCCAAGGCAAGAGGGCGTGCTTGCCCGCAGAACTGAGAACACGCTGTTGGTCAGAGCTGCAACTGACCGCCGGAGTTCAGCTCTCGCCGGACGGCAGAAGGCCTAGAACGAAGCCGCTTGCGAGCGGCGCAGTGCAGCGAAGAGCTCTCCGAATTCGCCGCTAGCTCCACGGTCCTTCTCAGCTGCGAGTAGCAGCGCTGGCCGTACACGGAGCTTCGCAAGGCCCGAAGACCCGGAGGGAAGTATGGCACACGAAAATGTGCCAGGACAGAGACGTGTTCTACGTTGTCCCTTCTCGTCATGCAGTTTGTGCCTCTGCTGCTTCTGCTGTTAGGAATCGCTCCTTGAAAGGCGAGCGAGAGCGTCCTTCCGGGTGCATTGCACTGAGTCGAGTGCTCGCTCGGGACTTTGCTCCCGGGGCCAAGGCAAGAGGGCGTGCTTGCCCGCAGAACTGAGAACACGCTGTTGGGCAGAGCTGCAACTGACCGCCGGAGTTCAGCTCTCGCCGGACGGCAGAAGGCGAAGAACGAAGCCGCTTGCGAGCGGCGCAGTGCAGCGAAGAGCTCTCCGAATTCGCCGCTAGCTCCACGGTCCTTCTCAGCTGCGAGTAGCAGCGCTCGCCGTACACGGAGCTTCGCAAGGCCCGAAGACCCGGAGGGAAGTATCGCACACGAAAATGTGCCAGGACAGAGACGTGTTCTACGTTGTCCCTTCTCGTCATGCAGTTTGTGCCTCTGCTGCTTCTGCTGTTAGGAATCGCTCCTTGAAAGACGAGCGAGAGCGTCCTTCCGGGTGCATTGCACTGAGTCGAGTGCTCGCTCGGGACTTTGCTCTCGGGGCCAAGGCAAGAGGGCGTGCTTGCCCGCAGAACTGAGAACACGCTGTTGGTCAGAGCTGCAACTGACCGCCGGAGTTCAGCTCTCGCCGGACGGCAGAAGGCGAAGAACGAAGCCGCTTGCGAGCGGCGCAGTGCAGCGAAGAGCTCTCCGAATTCGCCGCTAGCTCCACGGTCCTTCTCAGCTGCGAGTAGCAGCGCTCGCAGTACACGGAGCTTCGCAAGGCCCGAAGACCCGGAGGGAAGTATGGCACACGAAAATGTGCCAGGACAGAGACGTGTTCTACGTTGTCCCTTCTCGTCATGCAGTTTGTGCCTCTGCTGCTTCTGCTGTTAGGAATCGCTCCTTGAAAGACGAGCGAGAGCGTCCTTCCGGGTGCATTGCACTGAGTCGAGTGCTCGCTCGGGACTTTGCTCCCGGGGCCAAGGCAAGAGGGCGTGCTTGCCCGCAGAACTGAGAACACGCTGTTGGTCAGAGCTGCAACTGACCGCAGGAGTTCAGCTCTCGCCGGACGGCAGAAGGCGAAGAACGAAGCCGCTTGCGAGCGGCGCAGTGCAGCGAAGAGCTCTCCGAATTCGCCGCTAGCTCCACGGTCCTTCTCAGCTGCGAGTAGCAGCGCTCGCAGTACACGGAGCTTCGCAAGGCCCGAAGACCCGGAGGGAAGTATGGCACACGAAAATGTGCCAGGACAGAGACGTGTTCTACGTTGTCCCTTCTCGTCATGCAGTTTGTGCCTCTGCTGCTTCTGCTGTTAGGAATCGCTCCTTGAAAGGCGAGCGAGAGCGTCCTTCCGGGTGCATTGCACTGAGTCGAGTGCTCGCTCGGGACTTTGCTCCCGGGGCCAAGGCAAGAGGGCGTGCTTGCCCGCAGAACTGAGAACACGCTGTTGGGCAGAGCTGCAACTGACCGCCGGAGTTCAGCTCTCGCCGGACGGCAGAAGGCGAAGAACGAAGCCGCTTGCGAGCGGCGCAGTGCAGCGAAGAGCTCTCCGAATTCGCCGCTAGCTCCACGGTCCTTCTCAGCTGCGAGTAGCAGCGCTCGCCGTACACGGAGCTTCGCAAGGCCCGAAGACCCGGAGGGAAGTATCGCACACGAAAATGTGCCAGGACAGAGACGTGTTCTACGTTGTCCCTTCTCGTCATGCAGTTTGTGCCTCTGCTGCTTCTGCTGTTAGGAATCGCTCCTTGAAAGGCGAGCGAGAGCGTCCTTCCGGGTGCATTGCACTGAGTCGAGTGCTCGCTCGGGACTTTGCTCCCGGGGCCAAGGCAAGAGGGCGTGCTTGCCCGCAGAACTGAGAACACGCTGTTGGGCAGAGCTGCAACTGACCGCCGGAGTTCAGCTCTCGCCGGACGGCAGAAGGCGAAGAACGAAGCCGCTTGCGAGCGGCGCAGTGCAGCGAAGAGCTCTCCGAATTCGCCGCTAGCTCCACGGTCCTTCTCAGCTGCGAGTAGCAGCGCTCGCCGTACACGGAGCTTCGCAAGGCCCGAAGACCCGGAGGGAAGTATCGCACACGAAAATGTGCCAGGACAGAGACGTGTTCTACGTTGTCCCTTCTCGTCATGCAGTTTGTGCCTCTGCTGCTTCTGCTGTTAGGAATCGCTCCTTGAAAGGCGAGCGAGAGCGTCCTTCCGGGTGCATTGCACTGAGTCGAGTGCTCGCTCGGGACTTTGCTCCCGGGGCCAAGGCAAGAGGGCGTGCTTGCCCGCAGAACTGAGAACACGCTGTTGGGCAGAGCTGCAACTGACCGCCGGAGTTCAGCTCTCGCCGGACGGCAGAAGGCGAAGAACGAAGCCGCTTGCGAGCGGCGCAGTGCAGCGAAGAGCTCTCCGAATTCGCCGCTAGCTCCACGGTCCTTCTCAGCTGCGAGTAGCAGCGCTCGCCGTACACGGAGCTTCGCAAGGCCCGAAGACCCGGAGGGAAGTATGGCACACGCAAATGTGCCAGGACAGAGACGTGTTCTACGTTGTCCCTTCTCGTCATGCAGTTTGTGCCTCTGCTGCTTCTGCTGTTAGGAATCGCTCCTTGAAAGACGAGCGAGAGCGTCCTTCCGGGTGCATTGCACTGAGTCGAGTGCTCGCTCGGGACTTTGCTCTCGGGGCCAAGGCAAGAGGGCGTGCTTGCCCGCAGAACTGAGAACACGCTGTTGGGCAGAGCTGCAACTGACCGCCGGAGTTCAGCTCTCGCCGGACGGCAGAAGGCGTAGAACGAAGCCGCTTGCGAGCGGCGCAGTGCAGCGAAGAGCTCTCCGAATTCGCCGCTAGCTCCACGGTCCTTCTCAGCTGCGAGTAGCAGCGCTCGCCGTACACGGAGCTTCGCAAGGCCCGAAGACCCGGAGGGAAGTATGGCACACGAAAATGTGCCAGGACAGAGACGTGTTCTACGTTGTCCCTTCTCGTCATGCAGTTTGTGCCTCTGCTGCTTCTGCTGTTAGGAATCGCTCCTTGAAAGACGAGCGAGAGCGTCCTTCCGGGTGCATTGCACTGAGTCGAGTGCTCGCTCGGGACTTTGCTCCCGGGGCCAAGGCAAGAGGGCGTGCTTGCCCGCAGAACTGAGAACACGCTGTTGGTCAGAGCTGCAACTGACCGCCGGAGTTCAGCTCTCGCCGGACGGCAGAAGGCGAAGAACGAAGCCGCTTGCGAGCGGCGCAGTGCAGCGAAGAGCTCTCCGAATTCGCCGCTAGCTCCACGGTCCTTCTCAGCTGCGAGTAGCAGCGCTCGCAGTACACGGAGCTTCGCAAGGCCCGAAGACCCGGAGGGAAGTATGGCACACGAAAATGTGCCAGGACAGAGACGTGTTCTACGTTGTCCCTTCTCGTCATGCAGTTTGTGCCTCTGCTGCTTCTGCTGTTAGGAATCGCTCCTTGAAAGGCGAGCGAGAGCGTCCTTCCGGGTGCATTGCACTGAGTCGAGTGCTCGCTCGGGACTTTGCTCCCGGGGCCAAGGCAAGAGGGCGTGCTTGCCCGCAGAACTGAGAACACGCTGTTGGTCAGAGCTGCAACTGACCGCCGGAGTTCAGCTCTCGCCGGACGGCAGAAGGCGAAGAACGAAGCCGCTTGCGAGCGGCGCAGTGCAGCGAAGAGCTCTCCGAATTCGCCGCTAGCTCCACGGTCCTTCTCAGCTGCGAGTAGCAGCGCTCGCCGTACACGGAGCTTCGCAAGGCCCGAAGACCCGGAGGGAAGTATGGCACACGAAAATGTGCCAGGACAGAGACGTGTTCTACGTTGTCCCTTCTCGTCATGCAGTTTGTGCCTCTGCTGCTTCTGCTGTTAGGAATCGCTCCTTGAAAGGCGAGCGAGAGCGTCCTTCCGGGTGCATTGCACTGAGTCGAGTGCTCGCTCGGGACTTTGCTCCCGGGGCCAAGGCAAGAGGGCGTGCTTGCCCGCAGAACTGAGAACACGCTGTTGGGCAGAGCTGCAACTGACCGCCGGAGTTCAGCTCTCGCCGGACGGCAGAAGGCGAAGAACGAAGCCGCTTGCGAGCGGCGCAGTGCAGCGAAGAGCTCTCCGAATTCGCCGCTAGCTCCACGGTCCTTCTCAGCTGCGAGTAGCAGCGCTCGCCGTACACGGAGCTTCGCAAGGCCCGAAGACCCGGAGGGAAGTATGGCACACGAAAATGTGCCAGGACAGAGACGTGTTCTACGTTGTCCCTTCTCGTCATGCAGTTTGTGCCTCTGCTGCTTCTGCTGTTAGAATCGCTCCTTGAAAGGCGAGCGAGAGCGTCCTTCCGGGTGCATTGCACTGAGTCGAGTGCTCGCTCGGGACTTTGCTCTCGGGGCCAAGGCAAGAGGGCGTGCTTGCCCGCAGAACTGAGAACACGCTGTTGGTCAGAGCTGCAACTGACCGCCGGAGTTCAGCTCTCGCCGGACGGCAGAAGGCGAAGAACGAAGCCGCTTGCGAGCGGCGCAGTGCAGCGAAGAGCTCTCCGAATTCGCCGCTAGCTCCACGGTCCTTCTCAGCTGCGAGTAGCAGCGCTCGCCGTACACGGAGCTTCGCAAGGCCCGAAGACCCGGAGGGAAGTATGGCACACGAAAATGTGCCAGGACAGAGACGTGTTCTACGTTGTCCCTTCTCGTCATGCAGTTTGTGCCTCTGCTGCTTCTGCTGTTAGGAATCGCTCCTTGAAAGACGAGCGAGAGCGTCCTTCCGGGTGCATTGCACTGAGTCGAGTGCTCGCTCGGGACTTTGCTCTCGGGGCCAAGGCAAGAGGGCGTGCTTGCCCGCAGAACTGAGAACACGCTGTTGGTCAGAGCTGCAACTGACCGCCGGAGTTCAGCTCTCGCCGGACGGCAGAAGGCGAAGAACGAAGCCGCTTGCGAGCGGCGCAGTGCAGCGAAGAGCTCTCCGAATTCGCCGCTAGCTCCACGGTCCTTCTCAGCTGCGAGTAGCAGCGCTCGCAGTACACGGAGCTTCGCAAGGCCCGAAGACCCGGAGGGAAGTATGGCACACGAAAATGTGCCAGGACAGAGACGTGTTCTACGTTGTCCCTTCTCGTCATGCAGTTTGTGCCTCTGCTGCTTCTGCTGTTAGTAATCGCTCCTTGAAAGACGAGCGAGAGCGTCCTTCCGGGTGCATTGCACTGAGTCGAGTGCTCGCTCGGGACTTTGCTCCCGGGGCCAAGGCAAGAGGGCGTGCTTGCCCGCAGAACTGAGAACACGCTGTTGGGCAGAGCTGCAACTGACCGCCGGAGTTCAGCTCTCGCCGGACGGCAGAAGGCGAAGAACGAAGCCGCTTGCGAGCGGCGCAGTGCAGCGAAGAGCTCTCCGAATTCGCCGCTAGCTCCACGGTCCTTCTCAGCTGCGAGTAGCAGCGCTCGCCGTACACGGAGCTTCGCAAGGCCCGAAGACCCGGAGGGAAGTATGGCACACGAAAATGTGCCAGGACAGAGACGTGTTCTACGTTGTCCCTTCTCGTCATGCAGTTTGTGCCTCTGCTGCTTCTGCTGTTAGGAATCGCTCCTTGAAAGGCGAGCGAGAGCGTCCTTCCGGGTGCATTGCACTGAGTCGAGTGCTCGCTCGGGACTTTGCTCCCGGGGCCAAGGCAAGAGGGCGTGCTTGCCCGCAGAACTGAGAACACGCTGTTGGGCAGAGCTGCAACTGACCGCCGGAGTTCAGCTCTCGCCGGACGGCAGAAGGCGAAGAACGAAGCCGCTTGCGAGCGGCGCAGTGCAGCGAAGAGCTCTCCGAATTCGCCGCTAGCTCCACGGTCCTTCTCAGCTGCGAGTAGCAGCGCTCGCCGTACACGGAGCTTCGCAAGGCCCGAAGACCCGGAGGGAAGTATGGCACACGAAAATGTGCCAGGACAGAGACGTGTTCTACGTTGTCCCTTCTCGTCATGCAGTTTGTGCCTCTGCTGCTTCTGCTGTTAGGAATCGCTCCTTGAAAGACGAGCGAGAGCGTCCTTCCGGGTGCATTGCACTGAGTCGAGTGCTCGCTCGGGACTTTGCTCTCGGGGCCAAGGCAAGAGGGCGTGCTTGCCCGCAGAACTGAGAACACGCTGTTGGTCAGAGCTGCAACTGACCGCCGGAGTTCAGCTCTCGCCGGACGGCAGAAGGCCTAGAACGAAGCCGCTTGCGAGCGGCGCAGTGCAGCGAAGAGCTCTCCGAATTCGCCGCTAGCTCCACGGTCCTTCTCAGCTGCGAGTAGCAGCGCTCGCCGTACACGGAGCTTCGCAAGGCCCGAAGACCCGGAGGGAAGTATGGCACACGAAAATGTGCCAGGACAGAGACGTGTTCTACGTTGTCCCTTCTCGTCATGCAGTTTGTGCCTCTGCTGCTTCTGCTGTTAGGAATCGCTCCTTGAAAGGCGAGCGAGAGCGTCCTTCCGGGTGCATTGCACTGAGTCGAGTGCTCGCTCGGGACTTTGCTCCCGGGGCCAAGGCAAGAGGGCGTGCTTGCCCGCAGAACTGAGAACACGCTGTTGGGCAGAGCTGCAACTGACCGCCGGAGTTCAGCTCTCGCCGGACGGCAGAAGGCGAAGAACGAAGCCGCTTGCGAGCGGCGCAGTGCAGCGAAGAGCTCTCCGAATTCGCCGCTAGCTCCACGGTCCTTCTCAGCTGCGAGTAGCAGCGCTCGCCGTACACGGAGCTTCGCAAGGCCCGAAGACCCGGAGGGAAGTATGGCACACGAAAATGTGCCAGGACAGAGACGTGTTCTACGTTGTCCCTTCTCGTCATGCAGTTTGTGCCTCTGCTGCTTCTGCTGTTAGGAATCGCTCCTTGAAAGGCGAGCGAGAGCGTCCTTCCGGGTGCATTGCACTGAGTCGAGTGCTCGCTCGGGACTTTGCTCCCGGGGCCAAGGCAAGAGGGCGTGCTTGCCCGCAGAACTGAGAACACGCTGTTGGGCAGAGCTGCAACTGACCGCCGGAGTTCAGCTCTCGCCGGACGGCAGAAGGCGAAGAACGAAGCCGCTTGCGAGCGGCGCAGTGCAGCGAAGAGCTCTCCGAATTCGCCGCTAGCTCCACGGTCCTTCTCAGCTGCGAGTAGCAGCGCTCGCCGTACACGGAGCTTCGCAAGGCCCGAAGACCCGGAGGGAAGTATCGCACACGAAAATGTGCCAGGACAGAGACGTGTTCTACGTTGTCCCTTCTCGTCATGCAGTTTGTGCCTCTGCTGCTTCTGCTGTTAGGAATCGCTCCTTGAAAGACGAGCGAGAGCGTCCTTCCGGGTGCATTGCACTGAGTCGAGTGCTCGCTCGGGACTTTGCTCTCGGGGCCAAGGCAAGAGGGCGTGCTTGCCCGCAGAACTGAGAACACGCTGTTGGGCAGAGCTGCAACTGACCGCCGGAGTTCAGCTCTCGCCGGACGGCAGAAGGCCTAGAACGAAGCCGCTTGCGAGCGGCGCAGTGCAGCGAAGAGCTCTCCGAATTCGCCGCTAGCTCCACGGTCCTTCTCAGCTGCGAGTAGCAGCGCTCGCCGTACACGGAGCTTCGCAAGGCCCGAAGACCCGGAGGGAAGTATCGCACACGAAAATGTGCCAGGACAGAGACGTGTTCTACGTTGTCCCTTCTCGTCATGCAGTTTGTGCCTCTGCTGCTTCTGCTGTTAGGAATCGCTCCTTGAAAGGCGAGCGAGAGCGTCCTTCCGGGTGCATTGCACTGAGTCGAGTGCTCGCTCGGGACTTTGCTCTCGGGGCCAAGGCAAGAGGGCGTGCTTGCCCGCAGAACTGAGAACACGCTGTTGGGCAGAGCTGCAACTGACCGCCGGAGTTCAGCTCTCGCCGGACGGCAGAAGGCGAAGAACGAAGCCGCTTGCGAGCGGCGCAGTGCAGCGAAGAGCTCTCCGAATTCGCCGCTAGCTCCACGGTCCTTCTCAGCTGCGAGTAGCAGCGCTCGCCGTACACGGAGCTTCGCAAGGCCCGAAGACCCGGAGGGAAGTATGGCACACGAAAATGTGCCAGGACAGAGACGTGTTCTACGTTGTCCCTTCTCGTCATGCAGTTTGTGCCTCTGCTGCTTCTGCTGTTAGGAATCGCTCCTTGAAAGGCGAGCGAGAGCGTCCTTCCGGGTGCATTGCACTGAGTCGAGTGCTCGCTCGGGACTTTGCTCCCGGGGCCAAGGCAAGAGGGCGTGCTTGCCCGCAGAACTGAGAACACGCTGTTGGGCAGAGCTGCAACTGACCGCCGGAGTTCAGCTCTCGCCGGACGGCAGAAGGCGAAGAACGAAGCCGCTTGCGAGCGGCGCAGTGCAGCGAAGAGCTCTCCGAATTCGCCGCTAGCTCCACGGTCCTTCTCAGCTGCGAGTAGCAGCGCTCGCCGTACACGGAGCTTCGCAAGGCCCGAAGACCCGGAGGGAAGTATCGCACACGAAAATGTGCCAGGACAGAGACGTGTTCTACGTTGTCCCTTCTCGTCATGCAGTTTGTGCCTCTGCTGCTTCTGCTGTTAGGAATCGCTCCTTGAAAGGCGAGCGAGAGCGTCCTTCCGGGTGCATTGCACTGAGTCGAGTGCTCGCTCGGGACTTTGCTCCCGGGGCCAAGGCAAGAGGGCGTGCTTGCCCGCAGAACTGAGAACACGCTGTTGGGCAGAGCTGCAACTGACCGCCGGAGTTCAGCTCTCGCCGGACGGCAGAAGGCGAAGAACGAAGCCGCTTGCGAGCGGCGCAGTGCAGCGAAGAGCTCTCCGAATTCGCCGCTAGCTCCACGGTCCTTCTCAGCTGCGAGTAGCAGCGCTCGCCGTACACGGAGCTTCGCAAGGCCCGAAGACCCGGAGGGAAGTATGGCACACGCAAATGTGCCAGGACAGAGACGTGTTCTACGTTGTCCCTTCTCGTCATGCAGTTTGTGCCTCTGCTGCTTCTGCTGTTAGGAATCGCTCCTTGAAAGACGAGCGAGAGCGTCCTTCCGGGTGCATTGCACTGAGTCGAGTGCTCGCTCGGGACTTTGCTCTCGGGGCCAAGGCAAGAGGGCGTGCTTGCCCGCAGAACTGAGAACACGCTGTTGGGCAGAGCTGCAACTGACCGCCGGAGTTCAGCTCTCGCCGGACGGCAGAAGGCGTAGAACGAAGCCGCTTGCGAGCGGCGCAGTGCAGCGAAGAGCTCTCCGAATTCGCCGCTAGCTCCACGGTCCTTCTCAGCTGCGAGTAGCAGCGCTCGCCGTACACGGAGCTTCGCAAGGCCCGAAGACCCGGAGGGAAGTATGGCACACGAAAATGTGCCAGGACAGAGACGTGTTCTACGTTGTCCCTTCTCGTCATGCAGTTTGTGCCTCTGCTGCTTCTGCTGTTAGGAATCGCTCCTTGAAAGACGAGCGAGAGCGTCCTTCCGGGTGCATTGCACTGAGTCGAGTGCTCGCTCGGGACTTTGCTCCCGGGGCCAAGGCAAGAGGGCGTGCTTGCCCGCAGAACTGAGAACACGCTGTTGGTCAGAGCTGCAACTGACCGCCGGAGTTCAGCTCTCGCCGGACGGCAGAAGGCGAAGAACGAAGCCGCTTGCGAGCGGCGCAGTGCAGCGAAGAGCTCTCCGAATTCGCCGCTAGCTCCACGGTCCTTCTCAGCTGCGAGTAGCAGCGCTCGCAGTACACGGAGCTTCGCAAGGCCCGAAGACCCGGAGGGAAGTATGGCACACGAAAATGTGCCAGGACAGAGACGTGTTCTACGTTGTCCCTTCTCGTCATGCAGTTTGTGCCTCTGCTGCTTCTGCTGTTAGGAATCGCTCCTTGAAAGGCGAGCGAGAGCGTCCTTCCGGGTGCATTGCACTGAGTCGAGTGCTCGCTCGGGACTTTGCTCCCGGGGCCAAGGCAAGAGGGCGTGCTTGCCCGCAGAACTGAGAACACGCTGTTGGTCAGAGCTGCAACTGACCGCCGGAGTTCAGCTCTCGCCGGACGGCAGAAGGCGAAGAACGAAGCCGCTTGCGAGCGGCGCAGTGCAGCGAAGAGCTCTCCGAATTCGCCGCTAGCTCCACGGTCCTTCTCAGCTGCGAGTAGCAGCGCTCGCCGTACACGGAGCTTCGCAAGGCCCGAAGACCCGGAGGGAAGTATGGCACACGAAAATGTGCCAGGACAGAGACGTGTTCTACGTTGTCCCTTCTCGTCATGCAGTTTGTGCCTCTGCTGCTTCTGCTGTTAGGAATCGCTCCTTGAAAGGCGAGCGAGAGCGTCCTTCCGGGTGCATTGCACTGAGTCGAGTGCTCGCTCGGGACTTTGCTCCCGGGGCCAAGGCAAGAGGGCGTGCTTGCCCGCAGAACTGAGAACACGCTGTTGGGCAGAGCTGCAACTGACCGCCGGAGTTCAGCTCTCGCCGGACGGCAGAAGGCGAAGAACGAAGCCGCTTGCGAGCGGCGCAGTGCAGCGAAGAGCTCTCCGAATTCGCCGCTAGCTCCACGGTCCTTCTCAGCTGCGAGTAGCAGCGCTCGCCGTACACGGAGCTTCGCAAGGCCCGAAGACCCGGAGGGAAGTATGGCACACGAAAATGTGCCAGGACAGAGACGTGTTCTACGTTGTCCCTTCTCGTCATGCAGTTTGTGCCTCTGCTGCTTCTGCTGTTAGGAATCGCTCCTTGAAAGGCGAGCGAGAGCGTCCTTCCGGGTGCATTGCACTGAGTCGAGTGCTCGCTCGGGACTTTGCTCTCGGGGCCAAGGCAAGAGGGCGTGCTTGCCCGCAGAACTGAGAACACGCTGTTGGTCAGAGCTGCAACTGACCGCCGGAGTTCAGCTCTCGCCGGACGGCAGAAGGCGAAGAACGAAGCCGCTTGCGAGCGGCGCAGTGCAGCGAAGAGCTCTCCGAATTCGCCGCTAGCTCCACGGTTCTTCTCAGCTGCGAGTAGCAGCGCTCGCCGTACACGGAGCTTCGCAAGGCCCGAAGACCCGGAGGGAAGTATGGCACACGAAAATGTGCCAGGACAGAGACGTGTTCTACGTTGTCCCTTCTCGTCATGCAGTTTGTGCCTCTGCTGCTTCTGCTGTTAGGAATCGCTCCTTGAAAGACGAGCGAGAGCGTCCTTCCGGGTGCATTGCACTGAGTCGAGTGCTCGCTCGGGACTTTGCTCTCGGGGCCAAGGCAAGAGGGCGTGCTTGCCCGCAGAACTGAGAACACGCTGTTGGTCAGAGCTGCAACTGACCGCCGGAGTTCAGCTCTCGCCGGACGGCAGAAGGCGAAGAACGAAGCCGCTTGCGAGCGGCGCAGTGCAGCGAAGAGCTCTCCGAATTCGCCGCTAGCTCCACGGTCCTTCTCAGCTGCGAGTAGCAGCGCTCGCAGTACACGGAGCTTCGCAAGGCCCGAAGACCCGGAGGGAAGTATGGCACACGAAAATGTGCCAGGACAGAGACGTGTTCTACGTTGTCCCTTCTCGTCATGCAGTTTGTGCCTCTGCTGCTTCTGCTGTTAGGAATCGCTCCTTGAAAGACGAGCGAGAGCGTCCTTCCGGGTGCATTGCACTGAGTCGAGTGCTCGCTCGGGACTTTGCTCCCGGGGCCAAGGCAAGAGGGCGTGCTTGCCCGCAGAACTGAGAACACGCTGTTGGGCAGAGCTGCAACTGACCGCCGGAGTTCAGCTCTCGCCGGACGGCAGAAGGCGAAGAACGAAGCCGCTTGCGAGCGGCGCAGTGCAGCGAAGAGCTCTCCGAATTCGCCGCTAGCTCCACGGTCCTTCTCAGCTGCGAGTAGCAGCGCTCGCCGTACACGGAGCTTCGCAAGGCCCGAAGACCCGGAGGGAAGTATGGCACACGAAAATGTGCCAGGACAGAGACGTGTTCTACGTTGTCCCTTCTCGTCATGCAGTTTGTGCCTCTGCTGCTTCTGCTGTTAGGAATCGCTCCTTGAAAGGCGAGCGAGAGCGTCCTTCCGGGTGCATTGCACTGAGTCGAGTGCTCGCTCGGGACTTTGCTCCCGGGGCCAAGGCAAGAGGGCGTGCTTGCCCGCAGAACTGAGAACACGCTGTTGGGCAGAGCTGCAACTGACCGCCGGAGTTCAGCTCTCGCCGGACGGCAGAAGGCGAAGAACGAAGCCGCTTGCGAGCGGCGCAGTGCAGCGAAGAGCTCTCCGAATTCGCCGCTAGCTCCACGGTCCTTCTCAGCTGCGAGTAGCAGCGCTCGCCGTACACGGAGCTTCGCAAGGCCCGAAGACCCGGAGGGAAGTATGGCACACGAAAATGTGCCAGGACAGAGACGTGTTCTACGTTGTCCCTTCTCGTCATGCAGTTTGTGCCTCTGCTGCTTCTGCTGTTAGGAATCGCTCCTTGAAAGACGAGCGAGAGCGTCCTTCCGGGTGCATTGCACTGAGTCGAGTGCTCGCTCGGGACTTTGCTCTCGGGGCCAAGGCAAGAGGGCGTGCTTGCCCGCAGAACTGAGAACACGCTGTTGGTCAGAGCTGCAACTGACCGCCGGAGTTCAGCTCTCGCCGGACGGCAGAAGGCCTAGAACGAAGCCGCTTGCGAGCGGCGCAGTGCAGCGAAGAGCTCTCCGAATTCGCCGCTAGCTCCACGGTCCTTCTCAGCTGCGAGTAGCAGCGCTCGCCGTACACGGAGCTTCGCAAGGCCCGAAGACCCGGAGGGAAGTATGGCACACGAAAATGTGCCAGGACAGAGACGTGTTCTACGTTGTCCCTTCTCGTCATGCAGTTTGTGCCTCTGCTGCTTCTGCTGTTAGGAATCGCTCCTTGAAAGGCGAGCGAGAGCGTCCTTCCGGGTGCATTGCACTGAGTCGAGTGCTCGCTCGGGACTTTGCTCCCGGGGCCAAGGCAAGAGGGCGTGCTTGCCCGCAGAACTGAGAACACGCTGTTGGGCAGAGCTGCAACTGACCGCCGGAGTTCAGCTCTCGCCGGACGGCAGAAGGCGAAGAACGAAGCCGCTTGCGAGCGGCGCAGTGCAGCGAAGAGCTCTCCGAATTCGCCGCTAGCTCCACGGTCCTTCTCAGCTGCGAGTAGCAGCGCTCGCCGTACACGGAGCTTCGCAAGGCCCGAAGACCCGGAGGGAAGTATGGCACACGAAAATGTGCCAGGACAGAGACGTGTTCTACGTTGTCCCTTCTCGTCATGCAGTTTGTGCCTCTGCTGCTTCTGCTGTTAGGAATCGCTCCTTGAAAGGCGAGCGAGAGCGTCCTTCCGGGTGCATTGCACTGAGTCGAGTGCTCGCTCGGGACTTTGCTCCCGGGGCCAAGGCAAGAGGGCGTGCTTGCCCGCAGAACTGAGAACACGCTGTTGGGCAGAGCTGCAACTGACCGCCGGAGTTCAGCTCTCGCCGGACGGCAGAAGGCGAAGAACGAAGCCGCTTGCGAGCGGCGCAGTGCAGCGAAGAGCTCTCCGAATTCGCCGCTAGCTCCACGGTCCTTCTCAGCTGCGAGTAGCAGCGCTCGCCGTACACGGAGCTTCGCAAGGCCCGAAGACCCGGAGGGAAGTATCGCACACGAAAATGTGCCAGGACAGAGACGTGTTCTACGTTGTCCCTTCTCGTCATGCAGTTTGTGCCTCTGCTGCTTCTGCTGTTAGGAATCGCTCCTTGAAAGACGAGCGAGAGCGTCCTTCCGGGTGCATTGCACTGAGTCGAGTGCTCGCTCGGGACTTTGCTCTCGGGGCCAAGGCAAGAGGGCGTGCTTGCCCGCAGAACTGAGAACACGCTGTTGGGCAGAGCTGCAACTGACCGCCGGAGTTCAGCTCTCGCCGGACGGCAGAAGGCCTAGAACGAAGCCGCTTGCGAGCGGCGCAGTGCAGCGAAGAGCTCTCCGAATTCGCCGCTAGCTCCACGGTCCTTCTCAGCTGCGAGTAGCAGCGCTCGCCGTACACGGAGCTTCGCAAGGCCCGAAGACCCGGAGGGAAGTATCGCACACGAAAATGTGCCAGGACAGAGACGTGTTCTACGTTGTCCCTTCTCGTCATGCAGTTTGTGCCTCTGCTGCTTCTGCTGTTAGGAATCGCTCCTTGAAAGGCGAGCGAGAGCGTCCTTCCGGGTGCATTGCACTGAGTCGAGTGCTCGCTCGGGACTTTGCTCTCGGGGCCAAGGCAAGAGGGCGTGCTTGCCCGCAGAACTGAGAACACGCTGTTGGGCAGAGCTGCAACTGACCGCCGGAGTTCAGCTCTCGCCGGACGGCAGAAGGCGAAGAACGAAGCCGCTTGCGAGCGGCGCAGTGCAGCGAAGAGCTCTCCGAATTCGCCGCTAGCTCCACGGTCCTTCTCAGCTGCGAGTAGCAGCGCTCGCCGTACACGGAGCTTCGCAAGGCCCGAAGACCCGGAGGGAAGTATGGCACACGAAAATGTGCCAGGACAGAGACGTGTTCTACGTTGTCCCTTCTCGTCATGCAGTTTGTGCCTCTGCTGCTTCTGCTGTTAGGAATCGCTCCTTGAAAGACGAGCGAGAGCGTCCTTCCGGGTGCATTGCACTGAGTCGAGTGCTCGCTCGGGACTTTGCTCTCGGGGCCAAGGCAAGAGGGCGTGCTTGCCCGCAGAACTGAGAACACGCTGTTGGTCAGAGCTGCAACTGACCGCCGGAGTTCAGCTCTCGCCGGACGGCAGAAGGCGAAGAACGAAGCCGCTTGCGAGCGGCGCAGTGCAGCGAAGAGCTCTCCGAATTCGCCGCTAGCTCCACGGTCCTTCTCAGCTGCGAGTAGCAGCGCTCGCAGTACACGGAGCTTCGCAAGGCCCGAAGACCCGGAGGGAAGTATGGCACACGAAAATTTTCCAGGACAGAGACGTGTTCTACGTTGTCCCTTCTCGTCATGCAGTTTGTGCCTCTGCTGCTTCTGCTGTTAGGAATCGCTCCTTGAAAGACGAGCGAGAGCGTCCTTCCGGGTGCATTGCACTGAGTCGAGTGCTCGCTCGGGACTTTGCTCCCGGGGCCAAGGCAAGAGGGCGTGCTTGCCCGCAGAACTGAGAACACGCTGTTGGGCAGAGCTGCAACTGACCGCCGGAGTTCAGCTCTCGCCGGACGGCAGAAGGCGAAGAACGAAGCCGCTTGCGAGCGGCGCAGTGCAGCGAAGAGCTCTCCGAATTCGCCGCTAGCTCCACGGTCCTTCTCAGCTGCGAGTAGCAGCGCTCGCAGTACACGGGGCTTCGCAAGGCCCGAAGACCCGGAGGGAAGTATCGCACACGAAAATGTGCCAGGACAGAGACGTGTTCTACGTTGTCCCTTCTCGTCATGCAGTTTGTGCCTCTGCTGCTTCTGCTGTTAGGAATCGCTCCTTGAAAGGCGAGCGAGAGCGTCCTTCCGGGTGCATTGCACTGAGTCGAGTGCTCGCTCGGGACTTTGCTCTCGGGGCCAAGGCAAGAGGGCGTGCTTGCCCGCAGAACTGAGAACACGCTGTTGGGCAGAGCTGCAACTGACCGCCGGAGTTCAGCTCTCGCCGGACGGCAGAAGGCGAAGAACGAAGCCGCTTGCGAGCGGCGCAGTGCAGCGAAGAGCTCTCCGAATTCGCCGCTAGCTCCACGGTCCTTCTCAGCTGCGAGTAGCAGCGCTCGCCGTACACGGAGCTTCGCAAGGCCCGAAGACCCGGAGGGAAGTATCGCACACGAAAATGTGCCAGGACAGAGACGTGTTCTACGTTGTCCCTTCTCGTCATGCAGTTTGTGCCTCTGCTGCTTCTGCTGTTAGGAATCGCTCCTTGAAAGGCGAGCGAGAGCGTCCTTCCGGGTGCATTGCACTGAGTCGAGTGCTCGCTCGGGACTTTGCTCTCGGGGCCAAGGCAAGAGGGCGTGCTTGCCCGCAGAACTGAGAACACGCTGTTGGGCAGAGCTGCAACTGACCGCCGGAGTTCAGCTCTCGCCGGACGGCAGAAGGCGAAGAACGAAGCCGCTTGCGAGCGGCGCAGTGCAGCGAAGAGCTCTCCGAATTCGCCGCTAGCTCCACGGTCCTTCTCAGCTGCGAGTAGCAGCGCTCGCCGTACACGGAGCTTCGCAAGGCCCGAAGACCCGGAGGGAAGTATCGCACACGAAAATGTGCCAGGACAGAGACGTGTTCTACGTTGTCCCTTCTCGTCATGCAGTTTGTGCCTCTGCTGCTTCTGCTGTTAGGAATCGCTCCTTGAAAGGCGAGCGAGAGCGTCCTTCCGGGTGCATTGCACTGAGTCGAGTGCTCGCTCGGGACTTTGCTCTCGGGGCCAAGGCAAGAGGGCGTGCTTGCCCGCAGAACTGAGAACACGCTGTTGGGCAGAGCTGCAACTGACCGCCGGAGTTCAGCTCTCGCCGGACGGCAGAAGGCGAAGAACGAAGCCGCTTGCGAGCGGCGCAGTGCAGCGAAGAGCTCTCCGAATTCGCCGCTAGCTCCACGGTCCTTCTCAGCTGCGAGTAGCAGCGCTCGCCGTACACGGAGCTTCGCAAGGCCCGAAGACCCGGAGGGAAGTATCGCACACGAAAATGTGCCAGGACAGAGACGTGTTCTACGTTGTCCCTTCTCGTCATGCAGTTTGTGCCTCTGCTGCTTCTGCTGTTAGGAATCGCTCCTTGAAAGGCGAGCGAGAGCGTCCTTCCGGGTGCATTGCACTGAGTCGAGTGCTCGCTCGGGACTTTGCTCTCGGGGCCAAGGCAAGAGGGCGTGCTTGCCCGCAGAACTGAGAACACGCTGTTGGTCAGAGCTGCAACTGACCGCCGGAGTTCAGCTCTCGCCGGACGGCAGAAGGCGAAGAACGAAGCCGCTTGCGAGCGGCGCAGTGCAGCGAAGAGCTCTCCGAATTCGCCGCTAGCTCCACGGTCCTTCTCAGCTGCGAGTAGCAGCGCTCGCCGTACACGGAGCTTCGCAAGGCCCGAAGACCCGGAGGGAAGTATCGCACACGAAAATGTGCCAGGACAGAGACGTGTTCTACGTTGTCCCTTCTCGTCATGCAGTTTGTGCCTCTGCTGCTTCTGCTGTTAGGAATCGCTCCTTGAAAGGCGAGCGAGAGCGTCCTTCCGGGTGCATTGCACTGAGTCGAGTGCTCGCTCGGGACTTTGCTCCCGGGGCCAAGGCAAGAGGGCGTGCTTGCCCGCAGAACTGAGAACACGCTGTTGGTCAGAGCTGCAACTGACCGCCGGAGTTCAGCTCTCGCCGGACGGCAGAAGGCGAAGAACGAAGCCGCTTGCGAGCGGCGCAGTGCAGCGAAGAGCTCTCCGAATTCGCCGCTAGCTCCACGGTCCTTCTCAGCTGCGAGTAGCAGCGCTCGCCGTACACGGAGCTTCGCAAGGCCCGAAGACCCGGAGGGAAGTATGGCACACGAAAATGTGCCAGGACAGAGACGTGTTCTACGTTGTCCCTTCTCGTCATGCAGTTTGTGCCTCTGCTGCTTCTGCTGTTAGGAATCGCTCCTTGAAAGGCGAGCGAGAGCGTCCTTCCGGGTGCATTGCACTGAGTCGAGTGCTCGCTCGGGACTTTGCTCTCGGGGCCAAGGCAAGAGGGCGTGCTTGCCCGCAGAACTGAGAACACGCTGTTGGTCAGAGCTGCAACTGACCGCCGGAGTTCAGCTCTCGCCGGACGGCAGAAGGCCTAGAACGAAGCCGCTTGCGAGCGGCGCAGTGCAGCGAAGAGCTCTCCGAATTCGCCGCTAGCTCCACGGTCCTTCTCAGCTGCGAGTAGCAGCGCTCGCCGTACACGGAGCTTCGCAAGGCCCGAAGACCCGGAGGGAAGTATCGCACACGAAAATGTGCCAGGACAGAGACGTGTTCTACGTTGTCCCTTCTCGTCATGCAGTTTGTGCCTCTGCTGCTTCTGCTGTTAGGAATCGCTCCTTGAAAGGCGAGCGAGAGCGTCCTTCCGGGTGCATTGCACTGAGTCGAGTGCTCGCTCGGGACTTTGCTCCCGGGGCCAAGGCAAGAGGGCGTGCTTGCCCGCAGAACTGAGAACACGCTGTTGGGCAGAGCTGCAACTGACCGCCGGAGTTCAGCTCTCGCCGGACGGCAGAAGGCGAAGAACGAAGCCGCTTGCGAGCGGCGCAGTGCAGCGAAGAGCTCTCCGAATTCGCCGCTAGCTCCACGGTCCTTCTCAGCTGCGAGTAGCAGCGCTCGCCGTACACGGAGCTTCGCAAGGCCCGAAGACCCGGAGGGAAGTATGGCACACGAAAATGTGCCAGGACAGAGACGTGTTCTACGTTGTCCCTTCTCGTCATGCAGTTTGTGCCTCTGCTGCTTCTGCTGTTAGGAATCGCTCCTTGAAAGGCGAGCGAGAGCGTCCTTCCGGGTGCATTGCACTGAGTCGAGTGCTCGCTCGGGACTTTGCTCCCGGGGCCAAGGCAAGAGGGCGTGCTTGCCCGCAGAACTGAGAACACGCTGTTGGGCAGAGCTGCAACTGACCGCCGGAGTTCAGCTCTCGCCGGACGGCAGAAGGCGAAGAACGAAGCCGCTTGCGAGCGGCGCAGTGCAGCGAAGAGCTCTCCGAATTCGCCGCTAGCTCCACGGTCCTTCTCAGCTGCGAGTAGCAGCGCTCGCCGTACACGGAGCTTCGCAAGGCCCGAAGACCCGGAGGGAAGTATCGCACACGAAAATGTGCCAGGACAGAGACGTGTTCTACGTTGTCCCTTCTCGTCATGCAGTTTGTGCCTCTGCTGCTTCTGCTGTTAGGAATCGCTCCTTGAAAGACGAGCGAGAGCGTCCTTCCGGGTGCATTGCACTGAGTCGAGTGCTCGCTCGGGACTTTGCTCTCGGGGCCAAGGCAAGAGGGCGTGCTTGCCCGCAGAACTGAGAACACGCTGTTGGTCAGAGCTGCAACTGACCGCCGGAGTTCAGCTCTCGCCGGACGGCAGAAGGCGAAGAACGAAGCCGCTTGCGAGCGGCGCAGTGCAGCGAAGAGCTCTCCGAATTCGCCGCTAGCTCCACGGTCCTTCTCAGCTGCGAGTAGCAGCGCTCGCAGTACACGGAGCTTCGCAAGGCCCGAAGACCCGGAGGGAAGTATCGCACACGAAAATGTGCCAGGACAGAGACGTGTTCTACGTTGTCCCTTCTCGTCATGCAGTTTGTGCCTCTGCTGCTTCTGCTGTTAGGAATCGCTCCTTGAAAGACGAGCGAGAGCGTCCTTCCGGGTGCATTGCACTGAGTCGAGTGCTCGCTCGGGACTTTGCTCTCGGGGCCAAGGCAAGAGGGCGTGCTTGCCCGCAGAACTGAGAACACGCTGTTGGGCAGAGCTGCAACTGACCGCCGGAGTTCAGCTCTCGCCGGACGGCAGAAGGCGAAGAACGAAGCCGCTTGCGAGCGGCGCAGTGCAGCGAAGAGCTCTCCGAATTCGCCGCTAGCTCCACGGTCCTTCTCAGCTGCGAGTAGCAGCGCTCGCCGTACACAGGGCTTCGCAAGGCCCGAAGACCCGGAGGGAAGTATGGCACACGAAAATGTGCCAGGACAGAGACGTGTTCTACGTTGTCCCTTCTCGTCATGCAGTTTGTGCCTCTGCTGCTTCTGCTGTTAGGAATCGCTCCTTGAAAGACGAGCGAGAGCGTCCTTCCGGGTGCATTGCACTGAGTCGAGTGCTCGCTCGGGACTTTGCTCCCGGGGCCAAGGCAAGAGGGCGTGCTTGCCCGCAGAACTGAGAACACGCTGTTGGTCAGAGCTGCAACTGACCGCCGGAGTTCAGCTCTCGCCGGACGGCAGAAGGCGAAGAACGAAGCCGCTTGCGAGCGGCGCAGTGCAGCGAAGAGCTCTCCGAATTCGCCGCTAGCTCCACGGTCCTTCTCAGCTGCGAGTAGCAGCGCTCGCAGTACACGGAGCTTCGCAAGGCCCGAAGACCCGGAGGGAAGTATCGCACACGAAAATGTGCCAGGACAGAGACGTGTTCTACGTTGTCCCTTCTCGTCATGCAGTTTGTGCCTCTGCTGCTTCTGCTGTTAGGAATCGCTCCTTGAAAGGCGAGCGAGAGCGTCCTTCCGGGTGCATTGCACTGAGTCGAGTGCTCGCTCGGGACTTTGCTCCCGGGGCCAAGGCAAGAGGGCGTGCTTGCCCGCAGAACTGAGAACACGCTGTTGGGCAGAGCTGCAACTGACCGCCGGAGTTCAGCTCTCGCCGGACGGCAGAAGGCGAAGAACGAAGCCGCTTGCGAGCGGCGCAGTGCAGCGAAGAGCTCTCCGAATTCGCCGCTAGCTCCACGGTCCTTCTCAGCTGCGAGTAGCAGCGCTCGCCGTACACGGAGCTTCGCAAGGCCCGAAGACCCGGAGGGAAGTATGGCACACGAAAATGTGCCAGGACAGAGACGTGTTCTACGTTGTCCCTTCTCGTCATGCAGTTTGTGCCTCTGCTGCTTCTGCTGTTAGGAATCGCTCCTTGAAAGACGAGCGAGAGCGTCCTTCCGGGTGCATTGCACTGAGTCGAGTGCTCGCTCGGGACTTTGCTCTCGGGGCCAAGGCAAGAGGGCGTGCTTGCCCGCAGAACTGAGAACACGCTGTTGGGCAGAGCTGCAACTGACCGCCGGAGTTCAGCTCTCGCCGGACGGCAGAAGGCGTAGAACGAAGCCGCTTGCGAGCGGCGCAGTGCAGCGAAGAGCTCTCCGAATTCGCCGCTAGCTCCACGGTCCTTCTCAGCTGCGAGTAGCAGCGCTCGCCGTACACGGAGCTTCGCAAGGCCCGAAGACCCGGAGGGAAGTATCGCACACGGAAATGTGCCAGGACAGAGACGTGTTCTACGTTGTCCCTTCTCGTCATGCAGTTTGTGCCTCTGCTGCTTCTGCTGTTAGGAATCGCTCCTTGAAAGACGAGCGAGAGCGTCCTTCCGGGTGCATTGCACTGAGTCGAGTGCTCGCTCGGGACTTTGCTCCCGGGGCCAAGGCAAGAGGGCGTGCTTGCCCGCAGAACTGAGAACACGCTGTTGGTCAGAGCTGCAACTGACCGCCGGAGTTCAGCTCTCGCCGGACGGCAGAAGGCGAAGAACGAAGCCGCTTGCGAGCGGCGCAGTGCAGCGAAGAGCTCTCCGAATTCGCCGCTAGCTCCACGGTCCTTCTCAGCTGCGAGTAGCAGCGCTCGCAGTACACGGAGCTTCGCAAGGCCCGAAGACCCGGAGGGAAGTATGGCACACGAAAATGTGCCAGGACAGAGACGTGTTCTACGTTGTCCCTTCTCGTCATGCAGTTTGTGCCTCTGCTGCTTCTGCTGTTAGGAATCGCTCCTTGAAAGGCGAGCGAGAGCGTCCTTCCGGGTGCATTGCACTGAGTCGAGTGCTCGCTCGGGACTTTGCTCCCGGGGCCAAGGCAAGAGGGCGTGCTTGCCCGCAGAACTGAGAACACGCTGTTGGTCAGAGCTGCAACTGACCGCCGGAGTTCAGCTCTCGCCGGACGGCAGAAGGCGAAGAACGAAGCCGCTTGCGAGCGGCGCAGTGCAGCGAAGAGCTCTCCGAATTCGCCGCTAGCTCCACGGTCCTTCTCAGCTGCGAGTAGCAGCGCTCGCCGTACACGGAGCTTCGCAAGGCCCGAAGACCCGGAGGGAAGTATGGCACACGAAAATGTGCCAGGACAGAGACGTGTTCTACGTTGTCCCTTCTCGTCATGCAGTTTGTGCCTCTGCTGCTTCTGCTGTTAGGAATCGCTCCTTGAAAGGCGAGCGAGAGCGTCCTTCCGGGTGCATTGCACTGAGTCGAGTGCTCGCTCGGGACTTTGCTCTCGGGGCCAAGGCAAGAGGGCGTGCTTGCCCGCAGAACTGAGAACACGCTGTTGGTCAGAGCTGCAACTGACCGCCGGAGTTCAGCTCTCGCCGGACGGCAGAAGGCGAAGAACGAAGCCGCTTGCGAGCGGCGCAGTGCAGCGAAGAGCTCTCCGAATTCGCCGCTAGCTCCACGGTCCTTCTCAGCTGCGAGTAGCAGCGCTCGCCGTACACGGAGCTTCGCAAGGCCCGAAGACCCGGAGGGAAGTATCGCACACGAAAATGTGCCAGGACAGAGACGTGTTCTACGTTGTCCCTTCTCGTCATGCAGTTTGTGCCTCTGCTGCTTCTGCTGTTAGGAATCGCTCCTTGAAAGACGAGCGAGAGCGTCCTTCCGGGTGCATTGCACTGAGTCGAGTGCTCGCTCGGGACTTTGCTCTCGGGGCCAAGGCAAGAGGGCGTGCTTGCCCGCAGAACTGAGAACACGCTGTTGGGCAGAGCTGCAACTGACCGCCGGAGTTCAGCTCTCGCCGGACGGCAGAAGGCGAAGAACGAAGCCGCTTGCGAGCGGCGCAGTGCAGCGAAGAGCTCTCCGAATTCGCCGCTAGCTCCACGGTCCTTCTCAGCTGCGAGTAGCAGCGCTCGCAGTACACAGGGCTTCGCAAGGCCCGAAGACCCGGAGGGAAGTATCGCACACGGAAATGTGCCAGGACAGAGACGTGTTCTACGTTGTCCCTTCTCGTCATGCAGTTTGTGCCTCTGCTGCTTCTGCTGTTAGGAATCGCTCCTTGAAAGACGAGCGAGAGCGTCCTTCCGGGTGCATTGCACTGAGTCGAGTGCTCGCTCGGGACTTTGCTCTCGGGGCCAAGGCAAGAGGGCGTGCTTGCCCGCAGAACTGAGAACACGCTGTTGGGCAGAGCTGCAACTGACCGCCGGAGTTCAGCTCTCGCCGGACGGCAGAAGGCGAAGAACGAAGCCGCTTGCGAGCGGCGCAGTGCAGCGAAGAGCTCTCCGAATTCGCCGCTAGCTCCACGGTCCTTCTCAGCTGCGAGTAGCAGCGCTCGCCGTACACGGAGCTTCGCAAGGCCCGAAGACCCGGAGGGAAGTATCGCACACGAAAATGTGCCAGGACAGAGACGTGTTCTACGTTGTCCCTTCTCGTCATGCAGTTTGTGCCTCTGCTGCTTCTGCTGTTAGGAATCGCTCCTTGAAAGACGAGCGAGAGCGTCCTTCCGGGTGCATTGCACTGAGTCGAGTGCTCGCTCGGGACTTTGCTCTCGGGGCCAAGGCAAGAGGGCGTGCTTGCCCGCAGAACTGAGAACACGCTGTTGGGCAGAGCTGCAACTGACCGCCGGAGTTCAGCTCTCGCCGGACGGCAGAAGGCGAAGAACGAAGCCGCTTGCGAGCGGCGCAGTGCAGCGAAGAGCTCTCCGAATTCGCCGCTAGCTCCACGGTCCTTCTCAGCTGCGAGTAGCAGCGCTCGCCGTACACGGAGCTTCGCAAGGCCCGAAGACCCGGAGGGAAGTATCGCACACGAAAATGTGCCAGGACAGAGACGTGTTCTACGTTGTCCCTTCTCGTCATGCAGTTTGTGCCTCTGCTGCTTCTGCTGTTAGGAATCGCTCCTTGAAAGACGAGCGAGAGCGTCCTTCCGGGTGCATTGCACTGAGTCGAGTGCTCGCTCGGGACTTTGCTCTCGGGGCCAAGGCAAGAGGGCGTGCTTGCCCGCAGAACTGAGAACACGCTGTTGGGCAGAGCTGCAACTGACCGCCGGAGTTCAGCTCTCGCCGGACGGCAGAAGGCGAAGAACGAAGCCGCTTGCGAGCGGCGCAGTGCAGCGAAGAGCTCTCCGAATTCGCCGCTAGCTCCACGGTCCTTCTCAGCTGCGAGTAGCAGCGCTCGCCGTACACGGAGCTTCGCAAGGCCCGAAGACCCGGACGGAAGTATGGCACACGAAAATGTGCCAGGACAGAGACGTGTTCTACGTTGTCCCTTCTCGTCATGCAGTTTGTGCCTCTGCTGCTTCTGCTGTTAGGAATCGCTCCTTGAAAGGCGAGCGAGAGCGTCCTTCCGGGTGCATTGCACTGAGTCGAGTGCTCGCTCGGGACTTTGCTCTCGGGGCCAAGGCAAGAGGGCGTGCTTGCCCGCAGAACTGAGAACACGCTGTTGGTCAGAGCTGCAACTGACCGCCGGAGTTCAGCTCTCGCCGGACGGCAGAAGGCGAAGAACGAAGCCGCTTGCGAGCGGCGCAGTGCAGCGAAGAGCTCTCCGAATTCGCCGCTAGCTCCACGGTCCTTCTCAGCTGCGAGTAGCAGCGCTCGCAGTACACGGAGCTTCGCAAGGCCCGAAGACCCGGAGGGAAGTATGGCACACGAAAATGTGCCAGGACAGAGACGTGTTCTACGTTGTCCCTTCTCGTCATGCAGTTTGTGCCTCTGCTGCTTCTGCTGTTAGGAATCGCTCCTTGAAAGACGAGCGAGAGCGTCCTTCCGGGTGCATTGCACTGAGTCGAGTGCTCGCTCGGGACTTTGCTCTCGGGGCCAAGGCAAGAGGGCGTGCTTGCCCGCAGAACTGAGAACACGCTGTTGGGCAGAGCTGCAACTGACCGCCGGAGTTCAGCTCTCGCCGGACGGCAGAAGGCGAAGAACGAAGCCGCTTGCGAGCGGCGCAGTGCAGCGAAGAGCTCTCCGAATTCGCCGCTAGCTCCACGGTCCTTCTCAGCTGCGAGTAGCAGCGCTCGCAGTACACAGGGCTTCGCAAGGCCCGAAGACCCGGAGGGAAGTATCGCACACGGAAATGTGCCAGGACAGAGACGTGTTCTACGTTGTCCCTTCTCGTCATGCAGTTTGTGCCTCTGCTGCTTCTGCTGTTAGGAATCGCTCCTTGAAAGACGAGCGAGAGCGTCCTTCCGGGTGCATTGCACTGAGTCGAGTGCTCGCTCGGGACTTTGCTCTCGGGGCCAAGGCAAGAGGGCGTGCTTGCCCGCAGAACTGAGAACACGCTGTTGGGCAGAGCTGCAACTGACCGCCGGAGTTCAGCTCTCGCCGGACGGCAGAAGGCGAAGAACGAAGCCGCTTGCGAGCGGCGCAGTGCAGCGAAGAGCTCTCCGAATTCGCCGCTAGCTCCACGGTCCTTCTCAGCTGCGAGTAGCAGCGCTCGCAGTACACGGAGCTTCGCAAGGCCCGAAGACCCGGAGGGAAGTATGGCACACGAAAATGTGCCAGGACAGAGACGTGTTCTACGTTGTCCCTTCTCGTCATGCAGTTTGTGCCTCTGCTGCTTCTGCTGTTAGGAATCGCTCCTTGAAAGACGAGCGAGAGCGTCCTTCCGGGTGCATTGCACTGAGTCGAGTGCTCGCTCGGGACTTTGCTCTCGGGGCCAAGGCAAGAGGGCGTGCTTGCCCGCAGAACTGAGAACACGCTGTTGGTCAGAGCTGCAACTGACCGCCGGAGTTCAGCTCTCGCCGGACGGCAGAAGGCGAAGAACGAAGCCGCTTGCGAGCGGCGCAGTGCAGCGAAGAGCTCTCCGAATTCGCCGCTAGCTCCACGGTCCTTCTCAGCTGCGAGTAGCAGCGCTCGCCGTACACAGGGCTTCGCAAGGCCCGAAGACCCGGAGGGAAGTTTCGCACACGAAAATGTGCCAGGACAGAGACGTGTTCTACGTTGTCCCTTCTCGTCATGCAGTTTGTGCCTCTGCTGCTTCTGCTGTTAGGAATCGCTCCTTGAAAGACGAGCGAGAGCGTCCTTCCGGGTGCATTGCACTGAGTCGAGTGCTCGCTCGGGACTTTGCTCCCGGGGCCAAGGCAAGAGGGCGTGCTTGCCCGCAGAACTGAGAACACGCTGTTGGGCAGAGCTGCAACTGACCGCCGGAGTTCAGCTCTCGCCGGACGGCAGAAGGCGAAGAACGAAGCCGCTTGCGAGCGGCGCAGTGCAGCGAAGAGCTCTCCGAATTCGCCGCTAGCTCCACGGTCCTTCTCAGCTGCGAGTAGCAGCGCTCGCAGTACACGGAGCTTCGCAAGGCCCGAAGACCCGGAGGGAAGTATCGCACACGAAAATGTGCCAGGACAGAGACGTGTTCTACGTTGTCCCTTCTCGTCATGCAGTTTGTGCCTCTGCTGCTTCTGCTGTTAGGAATCGCTCCTTGAAAGGCGAGCGAGAGCGTCCTTCCGGGTGCATTGCACTGAGTCGAGTGCTCGCTCGGGACTTTGCTCTCGGGGCCAAGGCAAGAGGGCGTGCTTGCCCGCAGAACTGAGAACACGCTGTTGGTCAGAGCTGCAACTGACCGCCGGAGTTCAGCTCTCGCCGGACGGCAGAAGGCGAAGAACGAAGCCGCTTGCGAGCGGCGCAGTGCAGCGAAGAGCTCTCCGAATTCGCCGCTAGCTCCACGGTCCTTCTCAGCTGCGAGTAGCAGCGCTCGCCGTACACGGAGCTTCGCAAGGCCCGAAGACCCGGAGGGAAGTATCGCACACGAAAATGTGCCAGGACAGAGACGTGTTCTACGTTGTCCCTTCTCGTCATGCAGTTTGTGCCTCTGCTGCTTCTGCTGTTAGGAATCGCTCCTTGAAAGGCGAGCGAGAGCGTCCTTCCGGGTGCATTGCACTGAGTCGCGTGCTCGCTCGGGACTTTGCTCTCGGGGCCAAGGCAAGAGGGCGTGCTTGCCCGCAGAACTGAGAACACGCTGTTGGGCAGAGCTGCAACTGACCGCCGGAGTTCAGCTCTCGCCGGACGGCAGAAGGCGAAGAACGAAGCCGCTTGCGAGCGGCGCAGTGCAGCGAAGAGCTCTCCGAATTCGCCGCTAGCTCCACGGTCCTTCTCAGCTGCGAGTAGCAGCGCTCGCAGTACACGGAGCTTCGCAAGGCCCGAAGACCCGGAGGGAAGTATGGCACACGAAAATGTGCCAGGACAGAGACGTGTTCTACGTTGTCCCTTCTCGTCATGCAGTTTGTGCCTCTGCTGCTTCTGCTGTTAGGAATCGCTCCTTGAAAGACGAGCGAGAGCGTCCTTCCGGGTGCATTGCACTGAGTCGAGTGCTCGCTCGGGACTTTGCTCTCGGGGCCAAGGCAAGAGGGCGTGCTTGCCCGCAGAACTGAGAACACGCTGTTGGTCAGAGCTGCAACTGACCGCCGGAGTTCAGCTCTCGCCGGACGGCAGAAGGCGAAGAACGAAGCCGCTTGCGAGCGGCGCAGTGCAGCGAAGAGCTCTCCGAATTCGCCGCTAGCTCCACGGTCCTTCTCAGCTGCGAGTAGCAGCGCTCGCAGTACACGGAGCTTCGCAAGGCCCGAAGACCCGGAGAGAAGTATGGCACACGAAAATGTGCCAGGACAGAGACGTGTTCTACGTTGTCCCTTCTCGTCATGCAGTTTGTGCCTCTGCTGCTTCTGCTGTTAGGAATCGCTCCTTGAAAGGCGAGCGAGAGCGTCCTTCCGGGTGCATTGCACTGAGTCGAGTGCTCGCTCGGGACTTTGCTCTCGGGGCCAAGGCAAGAGGGCGTGCTTGCCCGCAGAACTGAGAACACGCTGTTGGTCAGAGCTGCAACTGACCGCCGGAGTTCAGCTCTCGCCGGACGGCAGAAGGCGAAGAACGAAGCCGCTTGCGAGCGGCGCAGTGCAGCGAAGAGCTCTCCGAATTCGCCGCTAGCTCCACGGTCCTTCTCAGCTGCGAGTAGCAGCGCTCGCCGTACACGGAGCTTCGCAAGGCCCGAAGACCCGGAGGGAAGTATCGCACACGAAAATGTGCCAGGACAGAGACGTGTTCTACGTTGTCCCTTCTCGTCATGCAGTTTGTGCCTCTGCTGCTTCTGCTGTTAGGAATCGCTCCTTGAAAGACGAGCGAGAGCGTCCTTCCGGGTGCATTGCACTGAGTCGAGTGCTCGCTCGGGACTTTGCTCTCGGGGCCAAGGCAAGAGGGCGTGCTTGCCCGCAGAACTGAGAACACGCTGTTGGGCAGAGCTGCAAGTGACCGCCCGAGTTCAGCTCTCGCCGGACGGCAGAAGGCCTAGAACGAAGCCGCTTGCGAGCGGCGCAGTGCAGCGAAGAGCTCTCCGAATTCGCCGCTAGCTCCACGGTCCTTCTCAGCTGCGAGTAGCAGCGCTCGCCGTACACGGAGCTTCGCAAGGCCCGAAGACCCGGAGGGAAGTATGGCACACGCAAATGTGCCAGGACAGAGACGTGTTCTACGTTGTCCCTTCTCGTCATGCAGTTTGTGCCTCTGCTGCTTCTGCTGTTAGGAATCGCTCCTTGAAAGACGAGCGAGAGCGTCCTTCCGGGTGCATTGCACTGAGTCGAGTGCTCGCTCGGGACTTTGCTCTCGGGGCCAAGGCAAGAGGGCGTGCTTGCCCGCAGAACTGAGAACACGCTGTTGGGCAGAGCTGCAAGTGACCGCCCGAGTTCAGCTCTCGCCGGACGGCAGAAGGCGAAGAACGAAGCCGCTTGCGAGCGGCGCAGTGCAGCGAAGAGCTCTCCGAATTCGCCGCTAGCTCCACGGTCCTTCTCAGCTGCGAGTAGCAGCGCTCGCCGTACACGGAGCTTCGCAAGGCCCGAAGACCCGGAGGGAAGTATCGCACACGCAAATGTGCCAGGACAGAGACGTGTTCTACGTTGTCCCTTCTCGTCATGCAGTTTGTGCCTCTGCTGCTTCTGCTGTTAGGAATCGCTCCTTGAAAGGCGAGCGAGAGCGTCCTTCCGGGTGCATTGCACTGAGTCGAGTGCTCGCTCGGGACTTTGCTCTCGGGGCCAAGGCAAGAGGACGTGCTTGCCCGCAGAACTGAGAACACGCTGTTGGGCAGAGCTGCAACTGACCGCCGGAGTTCAGCTCTCGCCGGACGGCAGAAGGCGAAGAACGAAGCCGCTTGCGAGCGGCGCAGTGCAGCGAAGAGCTCTCCGAATTCGCCGCTAGCTCCACGGTCCTTCTCAGCTGCGAGTAGCAGCGCTCGCCGTACACGGAGCTTCGCAAGGCCCGAAGACCCGGAGGGAAGTATGGCACACGAAAATGTGCCAGGACAGAGACGTGTTCTACGTTGTCCCTTCTCGTCATGCAGTTTGTGCCTCTGCTGCTTCTGCTGTTAGGAATCGCTCCTTGAAAGACGAGCGAGAGCGTCCTTCCGGGTGCATTGCACTGAGTCGAGTGCTCGCTCGGGACTTTGCTCTCGGGGCCAAGGCAAGAGGGCGTGCTTGCCCGCAGAACTGAGAACACGCTGTTGGTCAGAGCTGCAACTGACCGCCGGAGTTCAGCTCTCGCCGGACGGCAGAAGGCGTAGAACGAAGCCGCTTGCGAGCGGCGCAGTGCAGCGAAGAGCTCTCCGAATTCGCCGCTAGCTCCACGGTCCTTCTCAGCTGCGAGTAGCAGCGCTCGCCGTACACGGAGCTTCGCAAGGCCCGAAGACCCGGAGGGAAGTATCGCACACGAAAATGTGCCAGGACAGAGACGTGTTCTACGTTGTCCCTTCTCGTCATGCAGTTTGTGCCTCTGCTGCTTCTGCTGTTAGGAATCGCTCCTTGAAAGACGAGCGAGAGCGTCCTTCCGGGTGCATTGCACTGAGTCGAGTGCTCGCTCGGGACTTTGCTCTCGGGGCCAAGGCAAGAGGGCGTGCTTGCCCGCAGAACTGAGAACACGCTGTTGGGCAGAGCTGCAACTGACCGCCGGAGTTCAGCTCTCGCCGGACGGCAGAAGGCGAAGAACGAAGCCGCTTGCGAGCGGCGCAGTGCAGCGAAGAGCTCTCCGAATTCGCCGCTAGCTCCACGGTCCTTCTCAGCTGCGAGTAGCAGCGCTCGCCGTACACGGAGCTTCGCAAGGCCCGAAGACCCGGAGGGAAGTATGGCACACGAAAATGTGCCAGGACAGAGACGTGTTCTACGTTGTCCCTTCTCGTCATGCAGTTTGTGCCTCTGCTGCTTCTGCTGTTAGGAATCGCTCCTTGAAAGACGAGCGAGAGCGTCCTTCCGGGTGCATTGCACTGAGTCGAGTGCTCGCTCGGGACTTTGCTCTCGGGGCCAAGGCAAGAGGGCGTGCTTGCCCGCAGAACTGAGAACACGCTGTTGGGCAGAGCTGCAACTGACCGCCGGAGTTCAGCTCTCGCCGGACGGCAGAAGGCGTAGAACGAAGCCGCTTGCGAGCGGCGCAGTGCAGCGAAGAGCTCTCCGAATTCGCCGCTAGCTCCACGGTCCTTCTCAGCTGCGAGTAGCAGCGCTCGCCGTACACGGAGCTTCGCAAGGCCCGAAGACCCGGAGGGAAGTATCGCACACGAAAATGTGCCAGGACAGAGACGTGTTCTACGTTGTCCCTTCTCGTCATGCAGTTTGTGCCTCTGCTGCTTCTGCTGTTAGGAATCGCTCCTTGAAAGACGAGCGAGAGCGTCCTTCCGGGTGCATTGCACTGAGTCGAGTGCTCGCTCGGGACTTTGCTCTCGGGGCCAAGGCAAGAGGGCGTGCTTGCCCGCAGAACTGAGAACACGCTGTTGGGCAGAGCTGCAACTGACCGCCGGAGTTCAGCTCTCGCCGGACGGCAGAAGGCGAAGAACGAAGCCGCTTGCGAGCGGCGCAGTGCAGCGAAGAGCTCTCCGAATTCGCCGCTAGCTCCACGGTCCTTCTCAGCTGCGAGTAGCAGCGCTCGCCGTACACGGAGCTTCGCAAGGCCCGAAGACCCGGAGGGAAGTATCGCACACGAAAATGTGCCAGGACAGAGACGTGTTCTACGTTGTCCCTTCTCGTCATGCAGTTTGTGCCTCTGCTGCTTCTGCTGTTAGGAATCGCTCCTTGAAAGACGAGCGAGAGCGTCCTTCCGGGTGCATTGCACTGAGTCGAGTGCTCGCTCGGGACTTTGCTCTCGGGGCCAAGGCAAGAGGGCGTGCTTGCCCGCAGAACTGAGAACACGCTGTTGGGCAGAGCTGCAACTGACCGCCGGAGTTCAGCTCTCGCCGGACGGCAGAAGGCGAAGAACGAAGCCGCTTGCGAGCGGCGCAGTGCAGCGAAGAGCTCTCCGAATTCGCCGCTAGCTCCACGGTCCTTCTCAGCTGCGAGTAGCAGCGCTCGCCGTACACGGAGCTTCGCAAGGCCCGAAGACCCGGAGGGAAGTATGGCACACGAAAATGTGCCAGGACAGAGACGTGTTCTACGTTGTCCCTTCTCGTCATGCAGTTTGTGCCTCTGCTGCTTCTGCTGTTAGGAATCGCTCCTTGAAAGACGAGCGAGAGCGTCCTTCCGGGTGCATTGCACTGAGTCGAGTGCTCGCTCGGGACTTTGCTCTCGGGGCCAAGGCAAGAGGGCGTGCTTGCCCGCAGAACTGAGAACACGCTGTTGGGCAGAGCTGCAACTGACCGCCGGAGTTCAGCTCTCGCCGGACGGCAGAAGGCCTAGAACGAAGCCGCTTGCGAGCGGCGCAGTGCAGCGAAGAGCTCTCCGAATTCGCCGCTAGCTCCACGGTCCTTCTCAGCTGCGAGTAGCAGCGCTCGCCGTACACGGAGCTTCGCAAGGCCCGAAGACCCGGAGGGAAGTATCGCACACGAAAATGTGCCAGGACAGAGACGTGTTCTACGTTGTCCCTTCTCGTCATGCAGTTTGTGCCTCTGCTGCTTCTGCTGTTAGGAATCGCTCCTTGAAAGGCGAGCGAGAGCGTCCTTCCGGGTGCATTGCACTGAGTCGAGTGCTCGCTCGGGACTTTGCTCTCGGGGCCAAGGCAAGAGGGCGTGCTTGCCCGCAGAACTGAGAACACGCTGTTGGGCAGAGCTGCAACTGACCGCCGGAGTTCAGCTCTCGCCGGACGGCAGAAGGCGAAGAACGAAGCCGCTTGCGAGCGGCGCAGTGCAGCGAAGAGCTCTCCGAATTCGCCGCTAGCTCCACGGTCCTTCTCAGCTGCGAGTAGCAGCGCTCGCCGTACACGGAGCTTCGCAAGGCCCGAAGACCCGGAGGGAAGTATCGCACACGAAAATGTGCCAGGACAGAGACGTGTTCTACGTTGTCCCTTCTCGTCATGCAGTTTGTGCCTCTGCTGCTTCTGCTGTTAGGAATCGCTCCTTGAAAGGCGAGCGAGAGCGTCCTTCCGGGTGCATTGCACTGAGTCGAGTGCTCGCTCGGGACTTTGCTCTCGGGGCCAAGGCAAGAGGGCGTGCTTGCCCGCAGAACTGAGAACACGCTGTTGGGCAGAGCTGCAACTGACCGCCGGAGTTCAGCTCTCGCCGGACGGCAGAAGGCGAAGAACGAAGCCGCTTGCGAGCGGCGCAGTGCAGCGAAGAGCTCTCCGAATTCGCCGCTAGCTCCACGGTCCTTCTCAGCTGCGAGTAGCAGCGCTCGCCGTACACGGAGCTTCGCAAGGCCCGAAGACCCGGAGGGAAGTATGGCACACGAAAATGTGCCAGGACAGAGACGTGTTCTACGTTGTCCCTTCTCGTCATGCAGTTTGTGCCTCTGCTGCTTCTGCTGTTAGGAATCGCTCCTTGAAAGACGAGCGAGAGCGTCCTTCCGGGTGCATTGCACTGAGTCGAGTGCTCGCTCGGGACTTTGCTCTCGGGGCCAAGGCAAGAGGGCGTGCTTGCCCGCAGAACTGAGAACACGCTGTTGGTCAGAGCTGCAACTGACCGCCGGAGTTCAGCTCTCGCCGGACGGCAGAAGGCGTAGAACGAAGCCGCTTGCGAGCGGCGCAGTGCAGCGAAGAGCTCTCCGAATTCGCCGCTAGCTCCACGGTCCTTCTCAGCTGCGAGTAGCAGCGCTCGCCGTACACGGAGCTTCGCAAGGCCCGAAGACCCGGAGGGAAGTATCGCACACGAAAATGTGCCAGGACAGAGACGTGTTCTACGTTGTCCCTTCTCGTCATGCAGTTTGTGCCTCTGCTGCTTCTGCTGTTAGGAATCGCTCCTTGAAAGACGAGCGAGAGCGTCCTTCCGGGTGCATTGCACTGAGTCGAGTGCTCGCTCGGGACTTTGCTCTCGGGGCCAAGGCAAGAGGGCGTGCTTGCCCGCAGAACTGAGAACACGCTGTTGGGCAGAGCTGCAACTGACCGCCGGAGTTCAGCTCTCGCCGGACGGCAGAAGGCGAAGAACGAAGCCGCTTGCGAGCGGCGCAGTGCAGCGAAGAGCTCTCCGAATTCGCCGCTAGCTCCACGGTCCTTCTCAGCTGCGAGTAGCAGCGCTCGCCGTACACGGAGCTTCGCAAGGCCCGAAGACCCGGAGGGAAGTATGGCACACGAAAATGTGCCAGGACAGAGACGTGTTCTACGTTGTCCCTTCTCGTCATGCAGTTTGTGCCTCTGCTGCTTCTGCTGTTAGGAATCGCTCCTTGAAAGACGAGCGAGAGCGTCCTTCCGGGTGCATTGCACTGAGTCGAGTGCTCGCTCGGGACTTTGCTCTCGGGGCCAAGGCAAGAGGGCGTGCTTGCCCGCAGAACTGAGAACACGCTGTTGGGCAGAGCTGCAACTGACCGCCGGAGTTCAGCTCTCGCCGGACGGCAGAAGGCGAAGAACGAAGCCGCTTGCGAGCGGCGCAGTGCAGCGAAGAGCTCTCCGAATTCGCCGCTAGCTCCACGGTCCTTCTCAGCTGCGAGTAGCAGCGCTCGCAGTACACGGAGCTTCGCAAGGCCCGAAGACCCGGAGGGAAGTATGGCACACGAAAATGTGCCAGGACAGAGACGTGTTCTACGTTGTCCCTTCTCGTCATGCAGTTTGTGCCTCTGCTGCTTCTGCTGTTAGGAATCGCTCCTTGAAAGACGAGCGAGAGCGTCCTTCCGGGTGCATTGCACTGAGTCGAGTGCTCGCTCGGGACTTTGCTCTCGGGGCCAAGGCAAGAGGGCGTGCTTGCCCGCAGAACTGAGAACACGCTGTTGGTCAGAGCTGCAACTGACCGCCGGAGTTCAGCTCTCGCCGGACGGCAGAAGGCGAAGAACGAAGCCGCTTGCGAGCGGCGCAGTGCAGCGAAGAGCTCTCCGAATTCGCCGCTAGCTCCACGGTCCTTCTCAGCTGCGAGTAGCAGCGCTCGCCGTACACGGAGCTTCGCAAGGCCCGAAGACCCGGAGGGAAGTATGGCACACGAAAATGTGCCAGGACAGAGACGTGTTCTACGTTGTCCCTTCTCGTCATGCAGTTTGTGCCTCTGCTGCTTCTGCTGTTAGGAATCGCTCCTTGAAAGGCGAGCGAGAGCGTCCTTCCGGGTGCATTGCACTGAGTCGAGTGCTCGCTCGGGACTTTGCTCTCGGGGCCAAGGCAAGAGGGCGTGCTTGCCCGCAGAACTGAGAACACGCTGTTGGGCAGAGCTGCAACTGACCGCCGGAGTTCAGCTCTCGCCGGACGGCAGAAGGCGAAGAACGAAGCCGCTTGCGAGCGGCGCAGTGCAGCGAAGAGCTCTCCGAATTCGCCGCTAGCTCCACGGTCCTTCTCAGCTGCGAGTAGCAGCGCTCGCCGTACACGGAGCTTCGCAAGGCCCGAAGACCCGGAGGGAAGTATGGCACACGAAAATGTGCCAGGACAGAGACGTGTTCTACGTTGTCCCTTCTCGTCATGCAGTTTGTGCCTCTGCTGCTTCTGCTGTTAGGAATCGCTCCTTGAAAGGCGAGCGAGAGCGTCCTTCCGGGTGCATTGCACTGAGTCGAGTGCTCGCTCGGGACTTTGCTCTCGGGGCCAAGGCAAGAGGGCGTGCTTGCCCGCAGAACTGAGAACACGCTGTTGGTCAGAGCTGCAACTGACCGCCGGAGTTCAGCTCTCGCCGGACGGCAGAAGGCGAAGAACGAAGCCGCTTGCGAGCGGCGCAGTGCAGCGAAGAGCTCTCCGAATTCGCCGCTAGCTCCACGGTCCTTCTCAGCTGCGAGTAGCAGCGCTCGCAGTACACAGGGCTTCGCAAGGCCCGAAGACCCGGAGGGAAGTATGGCACACGAAAATGTGCCAGGACAGAGACGTGTTCTACGTTGTCCCTTCTCGTCATGCAGTTTGTGCCTCTGCTGCTTCTGCTGTTAGGAATCGCTCCTTGAAAGACGAGCGAGAGCGTCCTTCCGGGTGCATTGCACTGAGTCGAGTGCTCGCTCGGGACTTTGCTCTCGGGGCCAAGGCAAGAGGGCGTGCTTGCCCGCAGAACTGAGAACACGCTGTTGGTCAGAGCTGCAACTGACCGCCGGAGTTCAGCTCTCGCCGGACGGCAGAAGGCCTAGAACGAAGCCGCTTGCGAGCGGCGCAGTGCAGCGAAGAGCTCTCCGAATTCGCCGCTAGCTCCACGGTCCTTCTCAGCTGCGAGTAGCAGCGCTCGCCGTACACGGAGCTTCGCAAGGCCCGAAGACCCGGAGGGAAGTATGGCACACGAAAATGTGCCAGGACAGAGACGTGTTCTACGTTGTCCCTTCTCGTCATGCAGTTTGTGCCTCTGCTGCTTCTGCTGTTAGGAATCGCTCCTTGAAAGGCGAGCGAGAGCGTCCTTCCGGGTGCATTGCACTGAGTCGAGTGCTCGCTCGGGACTTTGCTCCCGGGGCCAAGGCAAGAGGGCGTGCTTGCCCGCAGAACTGAGAACACGCTGTTGGGCAGAGCTGCAACTGACCGCCGGAGTTCAGCTCTCGCCGGACGGCAGAAGGCGAAGAACGAAGCCGCTTGCGAGCGGCGCAGTGCAGCGAAGAGCTCTCCGAATTCGCCGCTAGCTCCACGGTCCTTCTCAGCTGCGAGTAGCAGCGCTCGCAGTACACGGAGCTTCGCAAGGCCCGAAGACCCGGAGGGAAGTATGGCACACGAAAATGTGCCAGGACAGAGACGTGTTCTACGTTGTCCCTTCTCGTCATGCAGTTTGTGCCTCTGCTGCTTCTGCTGTTAGGAATCGCTCCTTGAAAGACGAGCGAGAGCGTCCTTCCGGGTGCATTGCACTGAGTCGAGTGCTCGCTCGGGACTTTGCTCTCGGGGCCAAGGCAAGAGGGCGTGCTTGCCCGCAGAACTGAGAACACGCTGTTGGGCAGAGCTGCAACTGACCGCCGGAGTTCAGCTCTCGCCGGACGGCAGAAGGCGAAGAACGAAGCCGCTTGCGAGCGGCGCAGTGCAGCGAAGAGCTCTCCGAATTCGCCGCTAGCTCCACGGTCCTTCTCAGCTGCGAGTAGCAGCGCTCGCCGTACACGGAGCTTCGCAAGGCCCGAAGACCCGGAGGGAAGTATGGCACACGAAAATGTGCCAGGACAGAGACGTGTTCTACGTTGTCCCTTCTCGTCATGCAGTTTGTGCCTCTGCTGCTTCTGCTGTTAGGAATCGCTCCTTGAAAGACGAGCGAGAGCGTCCTTCCGGGTGCATTGCACTGAGTCGAGTGCTCGCTCGGGACTTTGCTCTCGGGGCCAAGGCAAGAGGGCGTGCTTGCCCGCAGAACTGAGAACACGCTGTTGGTCAGAGCTGCAACTGACCGCCGGAGTTCAGCTCTCGCCGGACGGCAGAAGGCGTAGAACGAAGCCGCTTGCGAGCGGCGCAGTGCAGCGAAGAGCTCTCCGAATTCGCCGCTAGCTCCACGGTCCTTCTCAGCTGCGAGTAGCAGCGCTCGCCGTACACGGAGCTTCGCAAGGCCCGAAGACCCGGAGGGAAGTATCGCACACGAAAATGTGCCAGGACAGAGACGTGTTCTACGTTGTCCCTTCTCGTCATGCAGTTTGTGCCTCTGCTGCTTCTGCTGTTAGGAATCGCTCCTTGAAAGACGAGCGAGAGCGTCCTTCCGGGTGCATTGCACTGAGTCGAGTGCTCGCTCGGGACTTTGCTCTCGGGGCCAAGGCAAGAGGGCGTGCTTGCCCGCAGAACTGAGAACACGCTGTTGGGCAGAGCTGCAACTGACCGCCGGAGTTTCAAGCTCTCGCCGGACGGCAGAAGGCGAAGAACGAAGCCGCTTGCGAGCGGCGCAGTGCAGCGAAGAGCTCTCCGAATTCGCCGCTAGCTCCACGGTCCTTCTCAGCTGCGAGTAGCAGCGCTCGCCGTACACGGAGCTTCGCAAGGCCCGAAGACCCGGAGGGAAGTATCGCACACGAAAATGTGCCAGGACAGAGACGTGTTCTACGTTGTCCCTTCTCGTCATGCAGTTTGTGCCTCTGCTGCTTCTGCTGTTAGGAATCGCTCCTTGAAAGACGAGCGAGAGCGTCCTTCCGGGTGCATTGCACTGAGTCGAGTGCTCGCTCGGGACTTTGCTCTCGGGGCCAAGGCAAGAGGGCGTGCTTGCCCGCAGAACTGAGAACACGCTGTTGGGCAGAGCTGCAACTGACCGCCGGAGTTCAGCTCTCGCCGGACGGCAGAAGGCGAAGAACGAAGCCGCTTGCGAGCGGCGCAGTGCAGCGAAGAGCTCTCCGAATTCGCCGCTAGCTCCACGGTCCTTCTCAGCTGCGAGTAGCAGCGCTCGCCGTACACGGAGCTTCGCAAGGCCCGAAGACCCGGAGGGAAGTATGGCACACGAAAATGTGCCAGGACAGAGACGTGTTCTACGTTGTCCCTTCTCGTCATGCAGTTTGTGCCTCTGCTGCTTCTGCTGTTAGGAATCGCTCCTTGAAAGACGAGCGAGAGCGTCCTTCCGGGTGCATTGCACTGAGTCGAGTGCTCGCTCGGGACTTTGCTCTCGGGCCAAGGCAAGAGGGCGTGCTTGCCCGCAGAACTGAGAACACGCTGTTGGGCAGAGCTGCAAGTGACCGCCCGAGTTCAGCTCTCGCCGGACGGCAGAAGGCCTAGAACGAAGCCGCTTGCGAGCGGCGCAGTGCAGCGAAGAGCTCTCCGAATTCGCCGCTAGCTCCACGGTCCTTCTCAGCTGCGAGTAGCAGCGCTCGCCGTACACGGAGCTTCGCAAGGCCCGAAGACCCGGAGGGAAGTATGGCACACGCAAATGTGCCAGGACAGAGACGTGTTCTACGTTGTCCCTTCTCGTCATGCAGTTTGTGCCTCTGCTGCTTCTGCTGTTAGGAATCGCTCCTTGAAAGACGAGCGAGAGCGTCCTTCCGGGTGCATTGCACTGAGTCGAGTGCTCGCTCGGGACTTTGCTCTCGGGGCCAAGGCAAGAGGGCGTGCTTGCCCGCAGAACTGAGAACACGCTGTTGGGCAGAGCTGCAAGTGACCGCCCGAGTTCAGCTCTCGCCGGACGGCAGAAGGCGAAGAACGAAGCCGCTTGCGAGCGGCGCAGTGCAGCGAAGAGCTCTCCGAATTCGCCGCTAGCTCCACGGTCCTTCTCAGCTGCGAGTAGCAGCGCTCGCCGTACACGGAGCTTCGCAAGGCCCGAAGACCCGGAGGGAAGTATCGCACACGCAAATGTGCCAGGACAGAGACGTGTTCTACGTTGTCCCTTCTCGTCATGCAGTTTGTGCCTCTGCTGCTTCTGCTGTTAGGAATCGCTCCTTGAAAGGCGAGCGAGAGCGTCCTTCCGGGTGCATTGCACTGAGTCGAGTGCTCGCTCGGGACTTTGCTCTCGGGGCCAAGGCAAGAGGACGTGCTTGCCCGCAGAACTGAGAACACGCTGTTGGGCAGAGCTGCAACTGACCGCCGGAGTTCAGCTCTCGCCGGACGGCAGAAGGCGAAGAACGAAGCCGCTTGCGAGCGGCGCAGTGCAGCGAAGAGCTCTCCGAATTCGCCGCTAGCTCCACGGTCCTTCTCAGCTGCGAGTAGCAGCGCTCGCCGTACACGGAGCTTCGCAAGGCCCGAAGACCCGGAGGGAAGTATGGCACACGAAAATGTGCCAGGACAGAGACGTGTTCTACGTTGTCCCTTCTCGTCATGCAGTTTGTGCCTCTGCTGCTTCTGCTGTTAGGAATCGCTCCTTGAAAGACGAGCGAGAGCGTCCTTCCGGGTGCATTGCACTGAGTCGAGTGCTCGCTCGGGACTTTGCTCTCGGGGCCAAGGCAAGAGGGCGTGCTTGCCCGCAGAACTGAGAACACGCTGTTGGTCAGAGCTGCAACTGACCGCCGGAGTTCAGCTCTCGCCGGACGGCAGAAGGCGTAGAACGAAGCCGCTTGCGAGCGGCGCAGTGCAGCGAAGAGCTCTCCGAATTCGCCGCTAGCTCCACGGTCCTTCTCAGCTGCGAGTAGCAGCGCTCGCCGTACACGGAGCTTCGCAAGGCCCGAAGACCCGGAGGGAAGTATCGCACACGAAAATGTGCCAGGACAGAGACGTGTTCTACGTTGTCCCTTCTCGTCATGCAGTTTGTGCCTCTGCTGCTTCTGCTGTTAGGAATCGCTCCTTGAAAGACGAGCGAGAGCGTCCTTCCGGGTGCATTGCACTGAGTCGAGTGCTCGCTCGGGACTTTGCTCTCGGGGCCAAGGCAAGAGGGCGTGCTTGCCCGCAGAACTGAGAACACGCTGTTGGGCAGAGCTGCAACTGACCGCCGGAGTTCAGCTCTCGCCGGACGGCAGAAGGCGAAGAACGAAGCCGCTTGCGAGCGGCGCAGTGCAGCGAAGAGCTCTCCGAATTCA